>NW_010250725.1:0-32815 GCF_000690775.1 Eurypyga helias | reverse complement strand
TGAAAATTCCTGGCTTTATACCATCTGTTTCTTGCAGTGTTTCTTATTATACATTTTATTGATCTGTTCTAAAACCTCTTCTGCTGACACTTCATTTTGAGACAGTTCTTCAGACTTGTCCCCTGTAAGCAAAGGCTTCAGTGTAGTGACCTCTCTGAGCTCCCATGAGGTTAACACTAATGTAAGCAGTTCTTTTAGCCTTTCTGCTACGGCCACAGCCTACTCCGGTGCTTCTTCCATAGCTCAGCTGCCTGCCAGCCCTACAGACTTGGGAAGGATGATTGGTTTTCATGTGGTTTAGAGAGACTTTATTAACAATTTCCATGACTTTAGCAGCTTGCTTCTCAGAATCAGTTTTGACGTAGCTCATTATGTTTTTACATTTCACATACCAGAATTTTTATGCATATCCTGTTTTGCAACTTTGGATACAACTTCTGGTTTTTGAAGGATATTGTTCTACTTATAATTGCCTCTTTCCCCTCTGTTGTTTATCACCATGCTTTCTTTTTAGTCATTCAGACTATTTTTTGATAGGGATAAACATTTACATTGAGGCTGCAATATGGTGTCTTTAAATACTCTTGAAGGCATTTTACCTTTATGATTAGTGTCCTTCATGCTTTCAGATAGTTTTCTGGTTACCAGATAGTTCCCATGCTGAAGTTAAATTTTAATGTAGTGATTTTTTTCACTTCTATAAGTTTGCTGAATTTGAATACACGTGGTTACTGTTCTTCCGTTTCAGGATAGTTGTTTCAAGGGACACTCATCAGGGATTTCAAAGAATATAATTTTTGCATAGTGCCTTACCTTGACATTTAGCTGGGGAAAGGGGACATCTCATTACAGCTGAATTTTCAGGCCTTGCAAGTTCTCTTATCACTCACAGTATTGTTCAGTCATCGTCCCCTTCTGATCATGTAGTCAAGACATCATATAATATTCTCCCCATTTAAACATGCTATTTAGAGATTTTATTTTTTAAAGTTGATTTACATTAACCACATACACCAATCATACAGACTTCTTGTCCCTTTTCTTTCCTCAGCATAAATTCTCAGACTTGAATTTGCTCCTTGCTTTTCTGACATGCCACCAATTATTACCCTTCCACCAAGTACCTGAAATAAAGATTATGCCATCACATTCATAGCTGCAGTTTTTCTACATAACCCCACTGTCACTTTTCCCAGTGTTGCTGTTGCTTATGAGCATACACCAACAGCTCCACAACAGTATTCTCTAGGAAGTTGTCCAGATGGCTCATGAAATTGGCCACTTCTGCACCTGGCAGAGTTGTTCTCATGCATAATGTACTTATGTGTTTTTTCTACAAAACATATAGCTTTTAAAAAAAAATAGGTTAGGAAATAAAGCCCCTTTTTTTGGCTACAACCTCTTGTTACAGAATGTGTTTATATTTTAGAAGACAGACTCAAGAACCCTTGCATAAGCATTTGATAAACTACTTAATTTTCTTCATACAAATATTCTTCAAAGTTATTGTTTGCTTATATGTTTATAGCTGTTGATACTTATTAGGCTGTTAATGTGTAATCACTTTATACCAAGCTAGTGTGCCAGTGGTTTGTTCATATTTGACTCCATTCATAAATATATAAATATATAAATACATATAACACATATAAATACATTTGCGGCAAAAGGAAGGCTAGGGACAATATCCATCCTTTATTGGATGTGGGAGGAAACAGTGAAAAGGAATGAGGAGAAGGCTGAGGTACTTAATGCCTTCTTTGCCTCACTCTTTAATAGCAAGACCAATTGTTCTCTGGCTACCCAGCACCCTGAGCTGAGAGAAATGCACAGGGAGGAAAATGAAGCCCCCATAATCCAAGAAGTAGTTAGCAACCTGCTACACCATTTAGATACCCACAAGTGTGTGGGACCAGATGGGATCCACCCAAGGGTACTGGAGGAGGTGGCAGCAGTGCTCGCCAAGCCACTCTCCATCATCTCTCAGCAGTCCTGGCTAACCAGGGAGGTCCCAGTTGGCTGGAGGTCAGCCCATCTTCAAGAAGGGCCAAAAGGAGGATCTGGGGTACTACAGGCTGTCAGTCTGACCTCAGTGCTGGGGAAGCTTATGGAGCAGATCATCTTAAGTGCCATCACATGGCACGTATAGGACAACCAGGTGATCAGGACCAGTCCACAAGGGTTTATGAAAGGCAGGTCTTGTTTGACTAACCTGGTCTCATTCTACAGCAAGTTGACCTGCTCAGTGAATGAGTGAAAAGCTGTGGATGTTGTCTACCTAGACTTTATTAAAGCTTTTGACACCATTTTCCACAGCATTCTCCTGGAGAAACTGGCTGCCCATGGCTTGGACAGGCGCACTCTTGGCTGGATGGCTGGCCCCAGAGAATTGTGGTGAATGGAGTAAAATCCAGTTGGTGGCCAATCACAAGTGGTGTTCCCTAGGGCTCAGTATCGGGGCCCAATTCCATTTATTAACTTTATCAATGATCTGGATGAGGGGATTGACTGCACCATTGAATGCAGATGGCACCATGCTGGGTTGGAGTATTAATCTGCTTGAGGGTAGAAAGGTTTCCCTCTACAGAGGGTTTCAGGGCCAACTGTATGAGGTTCAACAAGGCCAAATGCAAAGTCCTGCCTTTGGGCCACAACAACCCCATGCAATGCTACAGGCTTGGGAAGAGGGCCTGGAAAGCTGCTCTGTCAGAAAAAGACACAGAGGTCTTGGTTGACAGCCATCTAAGTAGGAGCCAGCAGTGTGCCCAGGTGGCCAACAAGGCAAATGGCATCCTGGCCTGTATCAGGAACAGTGTGGCCAGCAGGACTAGGGAAGTGATTGTCATCTCATGCTCAGCACTGGTGAGGCCACTGTTCAAATACTGTCTTCTGTTTTGGGACCCTCACTACAAGAAAGATACTGAGGTTCTGGAACATGTCCAAAGAACACAAAGCAGTTTGTGAAGGGTCTAGAGAAAACAGTCCTACGGGTAGAAGCTGAGGCAACTAAGGCTGTTTAACCTGGAGAAGAGGAGGCTGAGGGGAGACATTATCACCCTCTTCAACTACCCAAAAGAGGGTTGCAGCAAGGTGGGTGTTGGTTCCTTTTCCCAAGTGACAAGACAAGAGGAAATGGCCTCAAGTTGTGCCAGGGGAGGTTTAGATTGGCTATTAGGAAAAATTTCTTCACTGAAAAAGTTGTCAAACACTGGAACAGGCTGCCCAGGAAAGTGGTTGAGTCTTCATCCCTGGAGGTGACTTAAAAAAAGTGTGGATGAGGTGTTTAGGGACATGGTTTATTGGTGGACTTGGTAGTGCTAGGTTAATGGTTGGACTTGATGATCTTGAAGGTCTTTTCCAATCTAAATGATTCTATGATTCTAAGAGTCAACACATTCAGGCTATGTTAAAGACTCTCTTTTGATTTCTGCTAGTTTATATTTTGGGCTGCAACTATTAAGTACGTAAGTACATGCAGGTGAAGGCATTAAAGGTGTTTATGGATCTTTGTTGTACAATTTAGAGGTACAACTAACTGTAGAATTTACAAAAAAAAAAAAAAAACCAGGCAAGGGAACAATAATGGAGAGAATAATATTGCAGACATATAGAGTCTGGGTCATTCCCTCATTCATCTTCAGCTTGATGGAAGAAGGTCTGCAGTAAGTGAAGGATGGTCCTGCTGTAATGAAGCTGTCGGCAGTAACGAAAGTCGTTTGTGCATGGCCTACCACACTAAATTACTACTGACTGCCTAAGACGGAACTCTCATCAATCCAAACACACCTGCTGGGCAGGGCGATGTGGACCATGGGGTAAGATATCATTATTCGCTCAGGGACGCCTCTGCTGGTTCTTCATCATCTCACATCCCTCCTCTACATGAGTTATCATTGATCAAGTCCTGTTATTTCTTCAGGTACAAAGCCATGGTACATACAGTAACACCATTACTCTTCCTTGCAATTCTCATCCACCTCTGAATTATTTCTTGCCCTTCCAAATGAGTTACTGTCCAACATCTAAGCATCTAAGCTCTTCTTTTTTTCCACTTGTGCCCTGAATATCAATGTTGAAAAACAAAAAGCAATACTGTACTTAATTCTGTGCTTCCTAGGCTTCAGCCATTTACTATATCTTCTCTAAAAGAGGTGACTGGACCCCTTCTAATTAGCTTTCCTTAGCTGAGGTTAATGTACAAACTTTTTGTAGAGCAAGCCCTGAACAAGAAACAAATCTGAATGTTACTTGTCTGAATGTGAGGGCAATCCTCCATGTAAAAAAGTAAGGTTGGTCACATGAGTAGCAGAAAATTAAATTTTGGCAACATATCCCTTGGCTATGTCAGGAAAAATCAGTAACAGAGAAAAACATTTGTTCAAAATTAATTCTCTGGAATTAATTTTTCTGTACAGGAGAGAAGGATGATAGGTTGTTTACATAATCAGCACCCTAATTATATTCTTTCTGATGAACTCATCACACCTTGACATTTATTTTACATCATTTCCACTGTATCAGTCTCAAAATTAAACCAACACTGAAATGTTTACCCCTGAGTCTGTCTCTCCTGGATTTACCTAGACCCAGGGACTGTTTCTTCTGTAAATCAGCTGCACAGCATTATGAGAGGATTCACACTTCTAGTGAAATGAGTTGTTTGCTAGGTAAACTTATGTTCGGTGCTGTTGGAACATCAGCTATCATTTAGGGTCTGTATATAAAGACTGGCCACTGACTATAACCTTCAGATTATCTGTCCTGCAACCTGTGCTCCTATCCTCAGGCTCTGTACTGTACAGACCCCACATCCTGCCTATGAGCCATACAAGGTGCTGGGTTAAAACAATAGCAAATGGATGCTATCTGTGTGTGACCCCTGTTATTACTTATATATATTTTCCACAGCTTTCTATGCATTTGTTCAGAGCTGCATTCAAGGGATAAACCCCCATTTGTCAAAACTTAGGCACTTCAGTCTAATTTTTGTAGCAAAGTTGCACTTTCTGGTTCTGATGAAGACCTGAAGTGAACATGCCAAAAGACATCCTGAAAACCTGCCCTTTAACAGGCATCAGAACGGATCATAACAGCAGTGAGGTAATTTTGATTGCTCATCTTAAAACTGGTCATAAGTCATCGGCTTTCTTAAGATGTTGGACAGAGCAAGGAGTACCCAGATCTATTCTAAAGAAAAATTGCATCTTATTTCTGTATCTGTCATATATGCCAAATAAGCATTGTCACAGATTCATGGAGTGGGAGGGGTTGGAAGGCACCTCTAGAGATCATAGTAGTCCAAGCCCCCTGTCAGAGCAGGATCACCTGGACTAGATCACACAGGAACAAGTCCAAGCGGTTTTTGAAAGTCTCCAAGGAAGGAGACTCCACCACTTCCCTGGGCAGCCTGTTCTAGGGCTCTGTCACCCTCACCATTCCATTTTGTGTCGTGACAACACAGTTTTGCGATATCCATCACCCCTAACTTGCAGCATTGTTAGCTCTGTATTTTTAAAATGGCTTTATTACCTACATCAAATGTGCTTTGAGAGTCCAGCAGTAAAAGCTATCAGCATCTTAAAAAAACCAATCCTTTTCATTTGCAAAGATAAACCTGGCTTTATCATAAATATCAATGAATGGAATACATCAGAGAGATATATGGGAAACTGCCAGGTTAATATTTTGGAATATTGAGATGACAATGTGCCTGGAGAAATGTATTTGGTTACTTAGAAGAATAAGACAGTCTTATATCTATTAATATTCTTAACTCTTTAGCCTTCCAGATTTATTCTCAGGTAGTAAGTCATTAGACGTAACTTCCACATTTACAGTTATGAACTAGGTTGGATACTGAGAAGAGATAAGAAGAAAGTGGCAAAACAACAGAAAGAGACAGAAATGTGTAAAACAAAGGCCTTGAGTTTTGATTTAGTTATGCTTATTTAGTGGCTAGGATGTGCTCTGTGATTATGTGTATCTGAGAGAATGTGTATATATGTTAACATGTGTTCATCAAAATGAAATTATTGTGTGCACAATTTGAAGAGTTTTATTGAAGTTTCACGGGTAGGCATTGGCAATTAGGAAATGACAGAAATAAGTAAGTACCTGCAAATTTAGTTTGGCCTCTGGTATGTATGCATTATTATATATCTCTTAATCCTGTGATCACATGCTTTTATTTACGGAGAACTGTTGTCTCATTCAGTGTTCGGAATTGACAGGGTGTACTTAATGAACAGCTCTTTAATACTTGATTTTCTTCTTATTGTTCAGTATGTGCTCTTAGTCCTTATTTACTGCATTACATTCAAACACTGCTCTGAATACACAACTATTCATTTCCTCAGGGACTTTTCTGTAGTGTTCATGACTAATATCTAAGTGCCTCACAAACATTAATGAATTTATCCTCTCAAAACCCAGGTGTGGTGAAGGCTGTCATTACCCTCTTTTTTGTAGCCTGAGAACTGAACCACAGAGGAGATAAAAGTTAAACATTGCCGCTAATATCAAGCACACTATCTGAGATATGTAGCACCTAAGTTTTTCAGAGTATTTAGTAGTAGATCTTATTTTGTATGCTGAGAGCACATCTCTGATTGACTGCAGTTATAGTTGTGAGCATTTTACACTCCTGCCAATCAGGAAAAAGAGTTTCATGCTGGGCACCCTGGGAACAAGGGACAAACTGTTAATGACCCCATCTGAAAAACCCACTTGGGTTTGAAGTCACTTGCTAAGCAACACATCAGAATTCAACAGAAAAAAATGAGGATAAAACCTAATTCCTGAGTTCAGCATATGACTGTTTTAACATTGAGACTTTCTTTTCTCTGCTTAAAATTCATGCCTTAGAGACCAAGAAACTTCTAAAAATGCATTACAAAGGAAGGAAAAAAATCCTGTGAAAGTTACAGTACACCACATGCATTTCCCATTCCTTATTCTTCAAATAAGCGGCTCTCACACACACACCCCCACCATGGTGTAGACTGGGAATGCACATAAAGTTGGGAAGGACATATTTGGGACAGCTGACCCCAGCTGACCAAACAGATATTCCATACCATATGATGTCATGCTCAGCATATAAAGCTGGGGGAAGAAAAAGGGAGGGGGGGGGGTAGGTTCGGAGTGATGGCATTTGCCTTCCCAGGTAACCGTTATATGTGATGGCCCCCTACTTTCCTGGAGATGACTGAACACCTGCCTGCTGATGGGAAGTGGTGAATTAATTCCTTGTTTTGCTTTCCTAGTGTGTGTGACGTTTGCTTTACCTATTCAAATGTCTTTATCTCAACCAAAGAGTTTTCTCACTTTTCCTCTTGCAGTTCTCTCCCTCATCCCATTAGGGAGGAGAGGCATGAGTGAGTGGCTGTGTGGCGCTTAGTTGCTGGCTGAGGTTATATCACAACAATGAGCAAAGAGTCTTTGGCACATAATATCATCACTTTTATCATAGAATCAAAGAATAATTTAGGTTTGAAGGGTGTATTGGGTCTGGATGAGATGGTGTTAATTTTTCCCATAGCAGTCCTCATAGTGCTGTGCTTTGTATTAGTAGCTAGAAAGGTGTCGGTAACACACCAGTGTTTTGGCTGCTGCTGAGTAGTGTTGCACAGCATCAAGGCTGTCTCTCCAAAATTCCCAGCTTGGCAGTCACCTGGTACCTAGCCAAGGTCAACCCACCACAAAGGGTCTTGAAATTGTAGTCATCAACTTTTGCCATTTTAAGAATGTCCCTAAGTAATAGCAGTTTAGAACGTTGCTACTAATCATTTCTGATTCCATTCCAGACACATTCTCTGGCCTGCTTATTATGAGCAGTATTATCAGCCCATTACCTATCTAAAGATTCTAAATATCTAAATCACCTACCTAAAGTCAGTCCCAGATAAAGAACCTGTAGCTACAGCCTTATTGCTCAACACAGAGGGCTGGTAAACCGCCAGAGTCAGTTTGAATTAGCAGTAGAATTATGGACGTCTTTTCTAAGACTCATGATGATGTTAAGATGGTTAAATATAAAATACGACATAAAACTAGAACAAGTCTTAATGCAGCTAACAGATGACAAAGGGGTTTTTCAGTGTTGTTTATACAGTCTAATGAAGAACTGTCATCTGAACACAGCAGCCTCACGGGGCATTTGCCAAATGACCATTTCAATGTCATTTAGCAGATTAAAAATTTTGGAAGGAAGGATACAAGCGGTTTCTAACACTGCATTGATTGCAATGTCAGAGTCAGCATCTGAATTATTATAAACAATGTACAAGATAAATTGATAGATCTATTTATCTTGATCATAATAATACTGGTCAGTATTTGTTGCTGAAGAATGGAACAAGGTGAATATTGTGCACACACCCTGGAGAAGCTGCCTCCTGGTGGGGCAGGATAATGAAATATGGCACAAGCTGAATGATCCTGCCAATAAAATTACCCAAGATTTATTTTAGTTTCTTTCTGATGCTCTTTCTTCTCCAGTTTTGCCATACAACATCTGCTATTCCTTCTTTTTCATGCTAAAATATTCTGTTGTGGTGGGTTGACCCTGGCTGGAGGCCGGGTGCCCACCAAAGCTGCTCTATGACTCCTCTCCTCAGCTGGACAGGGGAGAGAAAATATAACAGAAGGCTTATGGGTCGAGGGTGAGGAGAAATCATTCATCAATTACCATCATGGGCAAAACAGATTCGACTTGGGGAAAAATAATTGAATTTATTACCAATCAAATAATTATTTGTATTATTTTTATTTTAAAAGAAATAAGACACCCTAAGTGATCCCAGAGGCCTTGAGGGCTAGAAATAGTATGTACAGGATGGTACATATAGGTATAGTTCATTAGGAGAAAGTGCTTATGGAAAACAACTTTCAATAAGTAAAGAAGAACTACAAAAAGGAGAGAGAAGGAAATATTATCTCTATTTTAGAGAGATCAAATTTAAGTGATTTGAAAATTAGTTATGGAAGCCTAGGGAAAAATCCCATCAGATTTTGACTGAACTCTGATGTCCTACCTCTTGATCCCAATACCTCAAGTATAAGGCCCTATCTGTCTGCCTACTTCGGTCAAGTTCTCCTTCAGTCTGGATGATTGCCTTGGGCTGCTACCAGGTAGAACAGGATCTGTCTGTCTGTTTTCGCATGTGGCTCTCACTTCTTTAAAAATCAAGGCTTGAGAATTTCTCATGCAGAAATTTGCATATAGCCCAAAGAAATAATTTGTTTTCCTGTTTTTGCATTTTAATTGAAACCTAAAAGCAATGAGAATAAAAGAAGCAGTATGTGTAGTTCATGATTAAGAATTAGCAGCTAACCAAGATAACCCCATCAAACCTCAGAGAGCGAGTTCTCTCTGTGGGAATGCCTGACCTTTCCGGTCAAACCCTTTCTTCTAGTCCTTCCTTTCATGGCAGATGAATACAAACTTCAGAGCAGAGACACAAGTAACTGCTGACTAGAGAGAATGGCAATTTGTGATGAGGACTGAAATACACTTCTCCTGTGGTCACATAGAAACAGTCAGTGTGTTTTTCTTCTCTCCCTCATCAAATGGCAACAAAGCAGCTTCTCTAGCCACCAATTATTCAACACAACTTCACTAGTACAAAGATAAAAGGAATCAAATATACATACCTCCATCTCTGAGACCTAATAATTAATCACCTCTAACCCGCTTAACAGCCCACCCCTAGTCAGCTTGTAATGGTCATTATTTAATGATACAATTGCAACGTCAATACAGATTGAACTTTCAATTGCAGCTCAAGTACTTCTTAACTGGGTAGAGTTAATAATTTCAAAAATAAAAAAGAAACAAGATCCTTTTTAACATAGTTTTGTATTAGCAGAAAATGAACAAGCTAAGCTGCAGACTGTAAGCCTCCCTTCTCAGGAGCTATACCCATTCAAACAAAATGTCCATGCCTTTGCTGTGGGTGCAAATTGCCAGAACTTTCCTTATTTGATGTAATTCTGCCCCGCAGTTTTCTAATGCTGTCTGTATCATAGCTTTAAATTTTCATAAGTGATCCTAGCTGCAGGAGCAGCTGCTGTTCTGTGAGACCCTTAATACAACAATTTAGCCTGTGTTCAGATGTTCCCTGAAGTTTTGGCTGCAGAGGTATGAGATGTTACTAACCTAACCTGGTTTGGCACCACCTTTCTGTTGGGGGTTGCCCACCCCACAGCAGGGCCAGCAGAAGGGAAGGAGCCTGTTTGGTGAATGATCCTCATCTACTGCAACACAAGGAATACATTTTAGTTGAAAACACCAGTGAAGGCTGTCTAAACTGAGCCAGCTGACTTTGCACTGGAACAGAAGAATAACAATAAGTGGCTGGGAGCCTGTAAAAGCTCACATTATGCACTGATCTATGAAGATCAGATGATCGCAAATGGAGTCAGTATGCTGAGTTCTTGTTTTCTCTTTTGGGTTTCATTGTCTCCATGACTAATATGAGAGCTGCTTCAGAGTGAACGTACCCACAAGCCTTCCATGCATGAAAACTGTAGCACATAGGTGACCTTGAATTTGTGTACATTCAGACTGCAGCTTGTACTTTATAAATGGCTTTGTAAAGTTTGTTCAATGCATTGCAATCTTGGATAAAATGCCAATTAGTCTTTGATACTTTTGAAATGCTTTTGTGAGCACTTTGCTGCATCCCCAGGTAACAGACCTGCTTCCAAGACAGTAACAACCCAGACAGGTTTCCAAGATGTCAGCCTGCCCTATATGAGAATGCAAATTAACATGCAGCCTGTGTTGAAATGGTCAGTGCCACGTACAGTCAGTCACAAGACAATGTTTAACAATTAGAAAACGTATAAGCTAACAGATGTATCTTGTTTTCTCTTATCCCCTTGCTTATCATACCTTAATACAATTTAGTCTGCAAAAACTCTTCTCTGAAATCACATAGCGAGAGGGTTTGATAAGCTATCACCATGTTAGACATCTCTCCAAGGAGGATCTGAGGAAAATGTACAGAGACAAGGCCATGCATTCATGCATATTAATTCTGTAATGTATCAAGTTGCCTTTCTCCTAGGATGTGAAAATTCAAACAGCGCAGACATGGCTGATTTGACTGGAGCTCACAAATCATAGCTGTGTTCCCAAAGCCTTGGCAGCCTTCCTTTTCTAATTGGTATATGTGATTACTTCTGGGGCGGGGGGGTGGGGGGTGCGTTGATTCTCTCTGCTTTCTTCATCACTCTGGAAGAACTGAATGCTGGTGACTGCTGTTGAAAGGTGTCACTACTGTGATAAAGTATTCTTGTTAATTCCTGTTAATTTCACCGTTAACAAATTATGTTTGTACACTGAAAGGTACATAATTCACAAAAAGATGCTTTTTTGTCTGTCAGTAGTAAAGGGCTGTAAGTAGACAGAAGGAACTATTTAATGTTTCACTCTACTGTGCTCAGCTGAAGGGAGAGCAGATGACTGAAAAGTCCATTGTCTGGCTCCTCTTCAAGGCAACCTAACCAAATCACCTAGTAGCCTGTTTTTCAAGTGCAGTGTCTGCAGGGTAAGATTTGGCACCTGATTTTTCTAAGCAGCTGCACATTTGCAACTGTCCATGAAATCAGTGTCTGTAGTGTCTTTAAAAAGGTGCCCAAGATTAGAGGATTTTTTGAAAAGCCAGAAAAGTACTTAATTTCCTTGTGGGATGGGACAGGAAAGTGAGCATAATGATACAAATACCTCTCAGTTTATTCTAAAATGAACAGCTTATATCTTAATCAAAGAGCCATGAGTACTTCAGATGAAGTGTAATACAGAAATTAATAACAGTTGCTGTCCAGGGCCCACTTTCCTACATTGCCATGGCATTAGCAAATTCACCTCACGTACAAAGGACCTTTGTTTTTTCTTCTGGTGTTTTTATAGTGGCACTACTTTGCCGCTCAATAATTCTCAAATGATAGGATGAATAACTAGATATGGGTGATACAATCCAGTCTATTAAAGCCAGTTATTTCCTGTATCTAACATAAATCATTCTATTTAACATTTACCACACATTCTGCATCCAAAGCCTCCTGAGATACAGGCTCACAGTGTAGATATTATATTTTTGTATCTTGATGATCTTGTTCAGAAGGCTTCCTCAATGTAATTGGAGATAGTTTGGGGCAGTGCTATCTAAAATGTTACATAAACAGTTTATTCTTCCAGTCTGCATGCAGCAAAAATATGTGGTTATGATTTTTGTTTAACTTATGTCTATCCTAGAAATTAGCATTGAGGAAGGCCTACAAAAATAATAGCATAGGATAATGTTTTATCTTGTATCTGGCCCCACACACCATTGTCATGGTTTACAAAGCCACGAATGAACCTCAGTAGATCATTTCCCAGGCAGAAAACTTACCTCAAGAAGAACAGGGCTTAAGCTTCCTCTTTTGTGATTTTGCTGGAGAATCAGGATCAAAAGGCGTGAGTAGTTGGCTTTGCATACAGAAATGCTATAGAGATTGTAGCTGTACTGCAGCACATCAGTACCCTTCATACTGGTTACACGTTCTGATGTCAAGCCCAGACTTCACTGAACGGGGTCTTCAACAAATTCATGCCATTTCTCACCAGAACAGAGATGTAAACCAATCTGGCCAAACTCCAGCATACACAGTAACTTTTTATTGAGTAAACTGCCCTGGACATTGAGTATTTTTCATCATTACTTGTCTTTAAGGCTGTGTATATTTGAATGGTGCTGAAGTTGCTGTCACATTCAGCACTAGAAGTGTCATCTTAGTTGTTTAAAAAACTAATTTCACTGAGCTAAGTAATAAAGTGCCAAAACCACCCAAGGGCTTCAATGGAATCAGCATAAAACCTGTGTGAAGATGAAAGGTAAAGGGTAATTTATGAAGGCAGAGCAATTATCAGAGATAGGATTCTGTCAAGGGCATAGGAGCAAAGCAACTTGACTCATATGGGTAATTGCAAGACCACCTTTAACGACACAAAAGGTTAGGACCTTTGTTCTATATTCTGGAAATAAGGGAACTCTGGCAGAGCAGCAGCTGTTTGGTGCCACATCACCTGGTTAAGATAAAGAATCAGAGTGATTTCTTTGGTTCAAAGACATTAAAAAGATGGAGAGAAACCATGCTCACAAAATAGCTTATGTAAATCGCCCCTGGTGATGCTTCAAAATGCAGCCTAGGTGGATTAATCAGTGTTAAAAGAAATAGCCAGCAGGATAAAAATTGCTGTGATGTGTCTAGACTTCTCTTCAGGGAAAGAATATTTTGGTCCTGAGCCATGTCTCTTGATTTATCTATGGAGTTACAGGATCAGCTATCATTAAGCACTGTTAAAAGATGAAAAGCTCAATTTGGAAGCTGGGAGCTTGGATCTGGCAGGAGGAAGTGTGCCAGGTTGTTGGATTTCTGGAGCCAGTTTTCAAAAGCATCTGGAGTAGGTCATTAAATTTAAACCATGTGGACAGCTGTTTGCATCAACCTAATAGTGATGACTATATCCCTGTGGTTTTCTACACCTGATTGAAATATGTTTCCATTAAGTATTACCTGATAGCAATGAAAACTTAATATTCATGTGATAAGACTACTGGAAGATGTTGTCCTTTACCCTACTCCTGTTTGACACATGTTTTATGTATCATTTTGATTAATCAATATGTAAGGAACAACAGCTCTGACACGATTCTAATTTAAACAGTAATATGAGGCCACATTCCTATTTCACGTAAGTGGGTGCATCTCTGCTGACTTTGGAAAAGTCACCCCCTATTCATAGCAGAGCATCATCCAGTCTCACAGTGAGATTGGCATACATAATCAGAGCAGGTGCAATCAGCTCTAGTATGTCTCAATCCAGAGCTCACCTATGAAGTAGTAACAAAACCCTGAGGACACATATGTATGGTATTCCTGCAAAGTGTTATGTGCTCAGCTGGGTGTCATTAAAGATGATCTGCCATCAGCTAAGAAAAGCATATGTTACCCAGTTGATACTCCTTTCCTTGCCACTTGTATTATTTCAGTCCTATTTTTTCAATAATAAATTTTGTTGGAAACAAATTTCTCCAAACTAAAGTCATACTACATTATAACTGTGTTACCACTGTAGGTAATAACTCCAGTGCATAAACATTGATTTTTTGAGCTTGAAGAAAACGTAGCTCAGGCCATGGGGAAAATAATGTAGAGCCTTTCATCTCATGGTTAGGTTACTAGACCAGCACTCAGGTATGTCAGTTTTTGCCATCTGATAAATGGTTTATAGTTCGCAGAAAATCAGCTCTTGATCTCATTGCATTTCTACAAATCTAGAGATTGCATCAGGAAAAAAAAAAAAAAAAGAAAGGTGTTAAAGGGGTCTCTAACAGGTAGCCTTGCAAGAAATGAGGGTTGATGCAAAGGTTAAATTCTCATGTCCCCCTGAGGTCATGATGGGTAAATTGGTCATGGCCTGATTTGGAGCAAGTCTGCAGTGTTGTATGTATTTACGCTCCACAAGGAAACCAGCTTGAGACACACCAGACGACAATGACAAAAGCAGTTTGTGTGAGAGTTAATTTATTGTTCACATCTATTATGAAATTGGAAAGAGTTGCTATGAAGTTCCAACTATTCCAGATGCAGATAAAATCTTTACATTGTTAAGCTTTATCAAAACTCAGAAAGTTTGGGATACTGAATTAAGATTGCAAGCTAAAACATAGTCTCTCTGTGTATCATGATACATATATAGGATAAATTGAACTGGGATATCCTTCACGATCTGCTTTCAGTCAGACACATCCACATCTGCATCCTCACTTAGAGTCAGTAAAGTAATTCCAGCTAAAGCTGCCAAGTTTTAGTTTGTGGTCCTTTGACTCGGCTTTGTTGTGGACTGCTTTGCATTCTATGGAACAAGCTACATTTGTAGAAAATCAGTTCAATTCCTTTTCAAGTCTTTGCTCATCCGTTGCTGTTACACAACTTCTAGCTTTGTCCATTTTTTATTATTTAGTTCCGCATCAAGGTCGTAACAGTAAATTTATGCCACGGTGAGCTTCATTTCATGCTTCCAGGTTGCCAAGTAAAAACAAGGTCAGCACAGAAGGAAAGGAAAAGTGGGTGGAGGCAGAATCCCTTTCTTCCTAACAGTGTTAGATGATGGTTTTTTTATTATTATTTTCTCTCTGCAGCACTTTAAAATGCAAGCAGTTCTGCTTGATGACAGTACTGTGAAGAGATTCAAGATGGCAGCTGGAAAAAGAAATCCCTATGTCACGCAACCTCATGACAAATTTGAGTTTGCTTTTTATTTTTCACTGGTTTCCTTTGATGTCAAGTGAAATTGTTTAGACTGCAAGTACCAGTTGCTTTTTACACGGAAAACAGAACTGAAGAAATGCAGAATAGGTCTTGCCAAGAAAGTTCAAATTTTAGAAGTTATTCCAGATAAGTTTGTAGAGGTATAAATGTCTGTCTTCTGTAAAATTGTTAGATTATGTGTCATATTGTGACTGCAAAATGTTGAAACTGTTCATATGTTGCCCACTGCCTATATCTAGGGACATTTAGAAGGGCATATCACAGTTTTTCTGGATTCATTGTTTATCCTTGAATGGACTTGATTTGGGGAAATTGGCTGAGTGTAAAATCTAGCCATCCCTGACTTTCCATGGAAGTGTGTCTTAGTCAGTTGTAAAATAAAATTTTAACCACACAAGAGCTGTAACAGATTCACAGTTCATAGAACCTACAAGTAGGGGCAAAAAAGGCAATAAGAAATCCAGCTAAGTAGACTGTGAGCATGCTGATTCAGAACAAATGAGAGAGTCATGGGATCTCGTTCTCTTATCTGCTTACACAAGTTTTGCACTGTTGTTATTGCACATTAGTAACACTAGGCTAAAACTGGTGTATCATAGAATTATGGGATGGTTTGGGTTGGAAGGGACCTTAAAGACCACTTAGGTCCAACCCCATGCCATGGGCAGGGACCCCTTCCACTAGACCAGGTTGCTCAAAGCCTAATCCAGCCTGGCCTTGAAGACGGCCGGAGATGGGGCATCCACGGCTTCTCTGGGCAACCTGTTCCAGTGCCTCACCACTCTCTCTGAGAAGAATTTCTTCCTTATATCTAATCTAAATCTCCCCTCTTTTAATTTAAAGCCACTGCCCCTGTAAATAGTCAAGTCTACATCACATCAAGAGGCCCTGGCAGTGATGTACTGATGGCTAAGTATTGTAAGATGATGAGGGGAGAAGAAAGACACAGAGGAGTGATAGCTGACTTCAACAGTTTAGCTGTGAGAGAGTATTGGGACCTAGATCTCTGTATGCTTGCACACACAAACATACACATGTGCACTTTAAATTGCAATCTGAAAAGGAAGCAGTTTCAGAAGACAGTACCTGGGGTAGAGTCTTGTGGAGTTTGCTTAGGGAGCATCTCTTCCCTAACGAGGTGCCATGCTGCTCTGTTAGGGGTTTGCTCTGCAGGTGGGGGTCAGCCCAGGCTGGGGAAGGGCACTCACTCTCCGCGGGGTGATGGGGGGAGCCTGCCTCTTGCTCCTGTCTTGGGTAAGGGCTCAATGTGTGCGGGCAGCAGGGTGGTAGAGGCACCCCGTGAGCTGTGTCACAGTACAGGAGGAAGAAGAAGGGTGACACAGCTGTACCTAGGCTTCTTTAAACATAGTTGGGAGTAAATGTGATTAGGGAGAGAAGGATGAAGGCAGCAGGCTGATTTGCAGTTCTTATGAAGTCTTCATGAGGGCATCAGAGTGAAGGCAGCTGCAGATGCCCTGTCCTCAACCAGATTGTGACAAAGTCACTCTTCTGAGTGCCGTTTTCCATGGATTATTATGATAGGCTAGACAAGATAGAAATGCCAAGAAGCCATTGCTGAGACCACAATCCACTTACGATGAGAAAGAAAAGTAGACAAGACTTCAATCCAAGGGAAGGAGAAATATTACTGGAGAAACAGTTGTGGGAAAAGAGAAATCTTTGAACAGCTCTTGAACAATATATTAACTAAAGAGAAAAAAAAAAAACATTAATTCTTGTGAAAGGAGACAGCATCAGGCCTTTAGGAATGTTAGACTAAATTTGCATAGCTTCCAGCTTTTGTTTGTAGGTGAATATCAATCAATGTAAAGAGCTGAAAAATCAAGTATTGCTGATGCAGGACTGATTAAACTTCATTACTGAGATCATTGAAATCAACAACAAACAAATCCATTCTACAGAGGTCATTCTTTTTATCTCTGCTGTGTTCTGAATGGTGGAGGCAGGGTGCTTACAAGAGGGGCTGACCAGCTAGAGAGTCTTTTCATGTCCCCTCTTTCCATTTTAATATTTCTTATTTTTCAGCAGGGAAACAAATCTGTTGTGTAGGCAAACTGAAAATGAGCATATGAAAAAGTGCTTGCATTTTACTTTTTAAAAAATTCCTTTAAAAAATGAAAACATGTACCATGTGGCTGGGAAGAAGGGAGAGTGAGGAAGTGTAGAAACACCTTTTACTGTGAATTTTTATTACGAAAGGTCTAAAAACACTTTCCCTGTAGACCAGTTTGTTCAACCATTGGACTTGCCAAACTCTTTTTGTCTACTATGTTTATCAGCTTTGGAAATAATGCTTTGGCAATACCCAGCACAAGTGATATTATCAGAACTAAATAAACCCTCCCAAACACATCTTGCATTAATAAAAGAATTGCAACAAATGTGCAGTGAGAATAGGGCTACAGCAAGGTTTTAGGCAGCAGGGCTTGCCTACTCCTTCCCCAACCTCTGCTCATCCACTCCTGAAGCCTGAGCAGAGGCAGTGGCTGCAGCAGCCAGTGAACCTCAGGCTTATTAACCTTCAGCTGATGTTCCACTCCAGGACTGAAAGGACAGACAGTCTTTTGTTCTCCTTTGTTAAAGCTACTGCCAGAAAGCTGCGCCTGCACCTCTGAGTTTCTACCTGCTGTCATAGAAAAATGTCATATCAAGGAAACATCTGCTTTCTTACCTCCTGCTTCATACTTTGGGGGAGGGGAGGATGGATGTTCACCATGCTCTTCTTCTGCCTTAAAAAAAAATTTCCTCTGTTTCTCCACATGTCAAAATTGGACTTTTTATCCACTACTGTACATAGAAATGTAGTATTTCTGTTTGCAATTCCAATTTCACAGTTGAGCAGGATCTGCAGAGACAGAGAATTCTAATAAAATTGCAGAAACATTTAATGCAATGACTGGCAGATGGGGAAAGGGTTTGTGGCAGCTCCATTTTTCTGATTATGTTAACAAAACATGGCATGTGCTTTTCTAAAGCATAGACAACGGTTTAATTTACAATTTAAATCTTATGACTGAAATGCTCATTAGATGACTTTTTTGGAGAATGTGCTTACCACCTGAATGATCTAATAATACAGAAATAGTTATTTTTCTTCCCTCAGATTAATGTTCCAGGGTTAAAGCTTAATGAAGTTACATGGGATAATTTCAAAAATTGTCTAAGTGCAACAATGCAATTTTGGTAAATTATTTATGCATACTTGATTCAACAATTAGAAGACAGTAGCCTATTTTGATTCACACTAGGAAGTGCTTTAAATACAGATTGGTATTTCAGAGCACTAATGGGGCAGGGGGATAGTACTAATAGAAAAGATGAAGAATCTCTGCAAAGTCAACTACACAGGTTAGTGTATGAAGTTTTCAAAATTTGTTCCACACAGTTTATTTATATGAAATTAGTTTGGAAGACTGGACATGTGAATAGAATCTGCCTAGCCAGCTAGTAACTCTTATCAACCCAGTATCATAGGTTGTGGATCAAACATTCTGAGTTTTCCAAATGCTTCAACTTAGTTGTCTCGAATCTGACCTCTCTGATGCGTCAGTGCTCATTTACATGTGCTGTCTGGTTTGCTGGAATCATGAGTTGGCATGTATATCCTCTCCAGTTCTGTTGGCCAAAGCATATTCCTTCCTTTAAGTCAGGATTCTGATTATTAAGTGGGCACAAATATCAAAACTCAGTGAGAGAGGAACTGGAGAAGCACTGAAAATCTGGCTGCACTGTCTGCGTCAGGCAGATGCAGACCTTGGAGAAAACATACGCATGTTGGGTTTTGGTTTGTGGGGTTTTTTTTCCTTTGGTTTCTCCAGCTGAATCAAAGCTTGTTTTTAATGCAAGTTTAGAAAACTTGTGAATTCTGTGATTCTGTACCACAAAACACATGAAAATTACTTTGGCTGATTTTAGCTGACCCCTGGTGAGCTTCAATCATTTAAGGTTACAGGGGAGGTATCATGTGATTTGTCATGTGATTTATTTCTATAAATTATCATCAGGTCTCTGGATGACTGAAAATGTGAAGATAGTCCTTGAGGCACAGTTTAATTGAAGGTTCTGTCTAACGATCCCCTCTCATTTATAATCTCCTCCTTTCTCCCTTTCATTCCCAAATAACTCCACTGCAGCTGTGGTGAGGCTAGCTAAAGTCCAGGAGCATTATCCTATATGTCTAATTAGTAGCCTTTTAATAATGGCACATGGGAGGTAAGGGAAATTTGCCTTCCTTTTATTCAGTCTGACCTCATCCTAGGCTTACACATCAGACTTCAGCTTCTAGCACTGCCAACTCTTACATGAAAAGCATTTGAAACTATATAGATAGCAGTAACCAAGGAAATGCCATATTGAAAATGGCCCTGCAACATCACAGATCACTAACGCCATCAAAATAAAAGCAGAAATCATCAGCAGTGTTTCTCAGGGCCTCATCATCAGTCCCCAAGCCAGGACTGTGTCACCGCACCCCTGCCCCCTTGGCTTCTCAGTAGGGACTTACTGGAGTCACAGTGGCACATGCATCTTCTGATCTTGTCTTTAATCCTCCACGCCTTTTTCTTTCCTGGTGTGACACTGTCAGGCAAGTCTTCATTTCTCTTCTGTAATCATGGTTCTGTTCCCTTTCCATGCCTGTCTCCTGTCATTATGGAGCACTCCTCCTGCTGTCCTCCCAGCCACCAAAGGGGAACAGACAGGGCTGGCTCCTGTGACACTGTGGTCCCTTAGCGAGCACAGATCAAATTGATGCTCTCTCTGTCTTTCCTGGCCTCTGCATGGTATCCAGAAAAGTAGCTATCTAAAGATTGCAACTTCTAATTCAACAAATCTGCTCCCTGTGGAGGAAATTTAGGGGTGTGTTGCAGCAATTTATGCCAGCAGTAGAGGAGGTCAGCTAGCAGAACTGGCATAAACTGGCAGCAAAATATGCTTGAATGCTCGGAGGCAAAAAGCCAGCCCTGACTGATGTCGAATCTGTATAACCACTTCTACAACTATATCCCCCTCCCTGGGACTCCTTTGTACACTGTGAAAATCAGGAATTAGCATGGTTTGGGTGTTCGTACATGCCAACCACACTCAAATGCCAGAAGCTGCACAGCCAGGCTGCCTAGAGTCCCCTCCTTCAAGGTCAGTGCTGGGCACAAGCATGAGGGAAATTGCCGGTTGGGTTGTGATTTGCGTACATTTTTGCACTTCCATTAATCACGTGAAGACGCAGGAGGAGAGTCAACTGTCTTCTAAATGGCACCATGCATCCACAGAAAAAAAGGGGCAGAGAAATCTGGGCTCTTGGATTTCTTGTCCTGATTTCAGAGGGATTTATGGCGGTGGATTTTCTGTGAATGAGAGGAATATGTGCCTATCAGCAGTCAGAAGAAAGCCAGGAGAGCTTCTGGCTTGGGAAGTGAGCAATTCTGAGAGAAAGCACTGATGGAGGGGGGACGTGGTACCAGGAATGCTATTTCTAGAGTCACTTTCTAGAGTAGGAAAACCATGGCTTTAAACTGTCATCCAAAGCGTGTAGCCTTCAACAATTCTTTTAAATGGGGTTTCAGAGAAAACTGTGACCAGATATTGTAGGTTTCCACTGTGCACTGTAAAACAATAGGCTAAATACCGGCAGCTCAGCAGCTATGCGTAAATGTTGCAGCTCACACATAGCATAGGATATCTCATCCTGTTTTTTCTGAAAGAGGGAAGTTTTATAGTAACTCTTAGTAAAAAAAAAAAAAGTTGGATACACCTATACTAAACATATGGATCTTTTTTATTGAGGATAAGTCTGGAACTTTATCTTTCAAGCTAATGAAAATAGGTTGCACTATGTGATATAAAATTACAGGCATGAGAGAAATTACATAATAGATTTTATAATCTTTAATATATTGCAATCTGATTTTCTAGAATTTCCAGATAGAAAAACCCTAAGACAAACACAAAATTACTGGAGTAATTTCTGCCAAAAGCTTTTTTTTTTTTTTCTTTTGTGTATGTGTGCTGGTTTTCCTTCCATTTGATCTTTTGGGTTTGGTTTTTGCTTGGTTAGGTAGGTTTTTTCTTTTTTCACTTCTGTAGCATTAACAAGACTAGAAATATCACTGGACTTTGTTTTTATGATATTTACATTGTTGTGAGGCTGACAATTTAAATATCTCTGATCTCTTCTTAAATTGAACTGAGCTAGACCTTTTGAACTCCCCTTATTATTTTGCATGAAGCATTAGAACTACCTCTAGGTTTCAAAGAGTCATATTTTAATCCATGGACTGCCTTGCTAGTCATTTTCCCACCCTTTACAAGGTAAGGCTGAATTAAGAATACTCTCTCTTGATTTTCTTCTTAGGAGGTTACCTTCTTCCTAGACAATCTGTGCTTCCTATCAGCCTTGCCTGTAGGATGTGATTAGCAAGGTTTCTGACCATACCTATCTAGATGTAGCACTTCTGTAGCATTTACCCTGAGGCAGTGTCTAAAGATGAGTCTTCTCCATCTCAGAAATATTTTATGGGTTTTCTTAAGGGAAGGGGAACATGATTTTGAAATGTATTGTTTTCATCTTATGCAAAGTTCACCCTGACAGTCGGCTGGTAAGGATCAAAGCTTCATATGGCACATTGAAAGGTCAAAGCATGTATTAAGTTGTGCACTGAAAAATCAAAGCTTTGTAATTTACAAGCAATAGCTTAGAAATTCATACTTGAGGAGCAGAGTCAAAAGAAAGCTCTTACCCCTCTTAATTCAGTTGGTAGCACAGTTCCTTTCTATGTCCATTCAGTGCCTCCTACTGCTGCTGCCACAGAGCTCTGTTGATGTTTCTCCTAAAAATTCCAGGGTGTGTAAGGCTCCATGTTCTCAGTCTGCCTCCTGCTATGGCACACCTGTTTCAGGACTTAAGAAAAATGTACTTCTGGAAATGTCTGACAGCAATTTTACTATGTCTCAGTATCCTCTTCGTAACATGGATGAAATACTGTCCTTTGCATGAAGTTTGTGGTTGCAAATAAGCTGTTGCCTTTTTTGCGATACCTTTGTGAAAGATTCCAGTGATACATTTGCTTTATCCATAGAATCACAGAATGGTTTGGGTTGGAAGGGACCTTAAAGACCATCTAGTCCCACCCCCCCTGCCATGGGCAGGGACCCCTTCCACTAGACCAAGTTGCTCAAAGCCTCATTCAGCCTGGCCTTGAACACTTCCAGGGAGGGGGCATCCACAGCTTCTCTGGGCAACCTGTTCCAGTGCCTCACCACCCTCTCCATGAAGGATTTCTTCCTGATATCCAATCTAAACCTTCTCACTTTCAATTTAAACCCGTTACCCCTTGTCCTGTCACTACAGGCCCTTCTAAAAAGTCCCCCCCAGCTTCCTTGTAGATCCCTTCAGGTACTGAAAGGCTGCAATAAGGTCTCCCCAGAGCCTTCTCTTCTCCAGGCTGAACAAGCCCAACTCTCTCAGCCTGTCCCCATAGCAGAGGTGCTCCAGCCCTCTGAGCATCTTCATGGCCTCCTCTGGACTCGCTCCAACTGGTCTATATCCATGTATACAATAAATACATTAGATTTAAAATTGCTATTGTTTATAAAAAACTCATTTCTAAGTCATACTGATTTGCTTCAAAAATCAGCCTCCAATATTTTTACCTCATTTAATTGTATAATTTTGAGAGGCTTATTGCAGCCTTGCTGGCACAGAAGGGGGTTACATTGCTTTGTTTACAACCTGGGCATGGGCATGGATTTAGGTAAATTGCTCCACATCCCATGTGAATTGATTTGGCTTATAACTGACTTACATGTATTTATCTTAGTTCAGTTATTGAATTAACTGTATCTGTAAAGGATTTGTATTACTTTTAACTACAGAAATTTAAAAAATAACCTGAATTAAACTTATGTAGACAAGGCCTAGGAAGAAGAAAATTAACTTTTACCCTTCTTGGACCTTTGCTCTTACCTCACTTTCATATATTCTCCTGTCCATGAAGGATGATATCCAAAGGTTCATGGGTCCATAGGGTAAAAGAGATCAGAATCAGTCTCTTTTCTGGATGATTTCTCTATTATTGTTTATAGTGCAAAATGTAGTGCTTATTAATGCAAAAGTCTAGTGGTGGCCTGGTTAGAGACACACTGGAGAAATGAGCACATGTTGTCTTCCTTAGTCCCCCTCAGCAACACGAGGCTGTTCCCTTGCACCCCTGGTCACTAGCCTTGTCCCAGGTTACTCACTGCATACTTTTGTGTCATTGCAGTTCAGTTTCTGTCCTGCCACAAAGTGAGGATATTTGTAAGCTCTTGATACTCCTTGCAGAGTGTAGACTATTCAAGACAAATCAGAGAAAAGCAGTAAAAACTGGAAAATTACCTATAAGCAAAGATTGAATGAGCTGGAGTTACTTAGCCTGAGCAGAAGACAGCTGAGAAAGACCTGCTAATATTCTTCAGAGACAGAAATGTCTGTTCTGCAAAGGAGAGAAAGTGCCTATTCCCCTTTTTTCCTGATGGAAAGGGTGATATCCCAGGCCTAAACTGCAACAAGACAGATTCTAGTTAGATGATCAGAAAAAACTCCTAATCCTACAGAAAGGTAAGTACTGGAATAGATAGCTTAGGGGCACTGTATCTTCTCCTTCATTTTAAGTCTAAGAATGTTGTCCTGTGTCAGGAACTTAGAAAATGATACAACAGGGTACTTTCTAAACCAATTTTTCTGTTCTTGCTGTCTGCTCAAGGCATTGCTTCCTCCCCGTTTATGCTTACAGTACACTGGAAAACGGTTTTCTTCACTGCAAAATGACCAACCGCAACTCAGCTCCTGCAGCATTAAGCAGAAGAAAATTTATTTAAACTTCACTGAGAAAAGAAGAAATAGAAAGAAAAAGACACCTCCTTCTTTTCTAGACAAATAGTCATTATTTGACAAGCATAGTGCTTGGGTTTGAAATGCACAGTAGTATTATCTAAAACCTAAGTTCTTTTAGCTAGGATGAAAGGTTGTAGAGTGTCTCCTGACTTCACAAATCAGGTTCTTCTGCTCTTGTCTCTTGAAAGTCACCTCAGTTCAGTGATCAAAGCTCTTCCATCTTTGCCTGTTTTCTCCCACTCCAGTGTGATCCAGAGCTCAAGCACAAGTACAAAACAGTTTTGTAATCATGAAAGAATCATTAAGTGTCGAAGTCCCATCCAGTACAGAGTGCTTTTGCTTGTCGCCAGTCGGGAGGACAGTCTGCCACCACCCTCTGGCAGTGGGACAAAACTACCCACACCCCATGCCTGCCAGCCTGGGTCAGGACTGTGCTCGGCTCTGCCTCAGTTACATTTGATCGACTGTGGATTTAATAGTAATAAAGGAAATAAACAGGAGGAAGTAGTCTTTCCTGCAAGAGGTTTTAAGTAGTCTTGGACCTTTAGTCCAAGTCTGGCGTGTCACTTGTAGGAAATGTGTATCGCATACTTCCTGGGAGACATTTGGTATTAACCTGCCAGCTGACCTTATGCGCAGCACCATTGTTTCAGAGGCATAACAGTGGGTGCCAGTCTCTGTAGGGGCCTGCCTGCTTTACTGAAACGTTTCTTTCCTTCTGAAACACTATGGAGAAGTCAAGGGGAAGAATCCATATGCCTACAGCTCCTATTGGTTGTGCGCAGTGCAGGGTTTTCGTATCTCATCTCATTGACCATGATTCCCTGCTGATGTAGTACAGGGATCCTTGTAAGGGTCCTCTAAAGCTTATGTATATATACTGCAAGGTTTTATTGTGTCATCCAGGTCTGAAGAATAAGCTCACCCTTTTTCTCTTTTCAAAATTTCCACGATTTCTCCAGAGGAATATACTATGCCACCATGCATACAGAGCAATCCTGTGTTTGCAGGCTAGTTGTCATATAGAATTCCACACAGAACACAATATTGATTTTCTTTAGATTTACTATACCAGTCATACTAAATAGGAAGATACCAACTGGTGCAATAAAACACACAGAAGTTTTGTGGATAACTAATGTGCACTGTTACATGTTGCTCCTTCTGCAAAAGGTGGGAAGGGGTAGTGGAGGAAGGCATTCCAGCAGGAAAATGAACAAGACATGAAACAACAGCCCTCTAATTTCTGCGGTATAAATTCCCCAGAAGAAGTACCTCAACTAATCACAGGAATAAACACAGAAAACAAAACTCTGAATATTTTAAAAATCCCTAAGTATAGAGCAAAAAGGAGCTATCAAGGCAAGCTACTTGGGGGTTGTCAGGTCTGAGAGTAATTCCTACACATCTTCACAGCAGCCTCCTGATTTCTGTAAGTCATTCGTGGGAGCTGTGCAGAGGCAGCCTGTCATCGCAGCCAACTCTTGCCCCACTTCTGAAGTGAGGAGCTATTAATGCTCATACAGAAAACTGAAACCAGCGTGACATCTCGGGCCCAGGCTGCTCTGTCAGAAAGCAGAAATGCCCCCACAAATCTTTTCTTTTGCCAGCACTGTGTTCCACAGGGCGTAATGAATTATTAGCAGGCAGTTTGATGTATACAGTCCAAGAGCAGAGTATGTGGTGATTCATGTGTTCAGGCAGCAGTGCTCAGTCACTGCTCTAAGAGGGGGCAGGGCAGGGTAGCAGTTACATCAGGAACCAGGGTCTTCTCCTCGTGTGGTTGCGGAATCACCATGTGGCTTTGAGCTTTGCTTTGTGAGCTTTGCCCTTGGTTCTTACTTCAATCCTTCTGCAAATAGACACAAAGTGGGTTTTGTGTGTGGTAGGTACTGGTGGCTAGACATGGTTTCAGGGAAGTTTGGAATGAGCAAAGGGCTGCAAAGCCACCAACCTGCGTCTCACTGAAGTTTGTTGTGCAGTTGCAGCCAGCTTCGCTGAAGACGCAGCAGCCCGCAGCTATGCACGACGGTGCATTTCCAGCACGTTTGCCATCGCTGCATGAACAAACTGTGTGGTTAGCGTAGTATGGTTAGGAAGTGCGGGTTAGAAAGAAATGGCATGCGCACTCAAAATGGTGATGATAAATAGTTTTTATTCATTGATTCTTTTTGACATGAAGAACCTAATCTGCAAACTAACCTTCACAAACTCTTAACCCCACCTCTTGTTACTAGTAGCTGAGGAGACCCTTTTGATTCCCTTTGTTCCTCTTCTGCAGATGCAAGAAAGCAGGAGGAGAGCAGGGGGAGGCAGAGGAATCCTCCTGATCTGTGCTTTTATACTGCTTTTTCCCTCTTAAGAAATAAATCCCTGGTCTTTCACATTGTTGTGGATAGTGACATTTTCCTTTGTATTCTGTGGAGAAAGAGAAAGCTTTTGGAGTTTAATGGCAGAGCATCCAAACACCATTGTTGAACTGTGCACTTACTATTCGAGTTCTTGTGTATTCATACAATAAAATTTCAAGGTGCTTCACTGGATATAATAGGAAAAACTGTTAATGGGTTTAGGCACAACAGTATCATTTTAAATTTAATGTCCTGCATGCTCATCCTCACACTGCTTATTGTGATTAATATACCTTTTATTGAGTATTAATTAAATTCTGAAACAAATTATTGCCTACCAAAGCTTTCACAGTTGTCACTAACCAACTTAACCACACTGATGAACAGAAAGGCAGTAAGTGAGCACAATCAGCAAAATCACCTTCTCTATGAGCTAGAGAGGGCCCACATGACACACAGACGGGTAGTTTTGAATGAATTAGGCAGAAGGGAGTATTGAATGCAAAGACTAACCTATTTATTATAATATTAAGCCTACATGGTTCCCATATTTGCCCCATTCCTGTAGGAAGACTGTGCTTTGAGTGAAACACTGTGAAAATAGCAGTCACTTGTGCTTTTTTGGTGTCACAGCAGAGAAGTCAAGAAGAGCATGGATGCCCAAGTTTGAATCCCACCATCCCCCCCATCCCTCCTCAGCTGGATGTAAAATATACTGAAGTGAAAGAAAAGCCTGCATACAGCTACTTGGACCCTGCCCACCTATAGTTAAGCAAAGCTTTATACCACCAAGGATGCCCAGACACTATATCATTTCCAGATAAAGTTCATTTGCAAATACATTGCAAATACTTTTCAGGACAAAGAGAACAAGGCATGACTCCAAAAACTATGTAGTAATACCAAGAATGTTTTCCATTAACAGATAGAAATAATGGAGCAGAGGATGGAAGGGATTTGTGTATGTAGTGGTCATTTAGAAAATAATTTCAGGGTGCATTCTCCTCAGTGATCTCAGCTTAAATAAGTTCAGGAGCCAAAGGATTTAGCTCAGAGGTGCAGTTAACAAGCATCCCTCATAATGTTACACCACACTGCAGTGCTTGCCAATTAACTATTATCAATTGAGAAAAGGAAATAAGTTTCTATTTTGTCTAGTGAATAAAATGAGGGGCTGAAGGAAGCATTTTTATTGCTGTAGTTATATGAATAATATCAATGTAAGCCAGTCAAAGTGAAGAAAATTATCTCTCCATTTTCAATCACCAACTGTACAATGTCCCTGTTTTTTAACATCCAACTCAATCCTGTTTTACTATTGCAAACATGAACTAGATACCAATTGATTTTAAAAATGAATGTGCTACGATTCAACAATAGCTGCAGGGCAGTGAATCAAAACTACTCACATGTGTGTGACTCTGTAGTGGCTGAATCCCTTCAAAGAGGGTATCAACTCTAATAATGCACTGCCGATTCAGTTTTTCTGTAGTTATCTCTGTGCATCCCAAACTCACCATATTTGAATTCACACGGTGGACAAAGACTGCGGTTTAGCAGCATGATAGTTTTCCTGTTTTGATGAACTGATATATGAGATCTGTGCATGTAGCCAGAGACTATTAAAGCTGCAGATCAGCGCAGGAAGATCCTCAAGTCTCCATAAAGGAGACCAACATCTTTTGGGACAGAAAAAAAAAACCTCCAACATCCATTTTTTCGTTAATAAGACAGAAAACTTTGTGTTCCTCATGCCAGAAAAGGCTTTCAGAACAATAAGAGGACCTTAAATTATAGGCTTTTTCCTGCTTCTCAGCACAGCATGTCCATGTGCAATTTCTCCTCAGCAGCCCTGTGTCACTTCTTTTAAAATAACAGCCTTGAGCTGTTCTGTGAAATTGTTCAGCCTCTCAGAAATGTGAAGGTACAGTCTGCTGCTTCTCCCCTCTCCTGTATGAACCTGCCCCACTCTGCCTCTCCCCATCTCAACAAGCACTTTAGGACCAAGTCTGCAGCTTCACTGGGACGAGCCTTAAGTCATTTGCATGCAGCTACATTTTCTTTTTCTTTTCCAAAGGAACCAGGAAGAACAGCTACTGTGTTTCTTTCAATGGACAAAATTCAGTTCTGAATCCACCAAAGTTACTCCCCTTGTGGCAGGACTGAATTTAGCCCAAAACATACTTTCTTCTTACTTTGCATTCAGTCAGATGTATTATGACTTAACACTTGCATATAAAAATGAATTACACCAGTTTGACTTTTTGTTAATTCACATATTCCACATAAGTGTAAAGAAAAGAAACCTTACATCCATTTCTGTGCTTTCTGTGTGTGGCTCTTTAGCTCCACTGTCTGGTAGTGATTTAAAATTTTATAAAGAAAGCTATAATAATTTATTTTCTGATCTAAGTAAGATGTCATTGTTATGCTCCACAACACAGGGGTTATTTAAGGTTCCTCGATGGTATAGCTGGCTGTCAGATATAGTAGATGAAAAAGGCGTGTTGATGTTAAATGCTTGTTTGCTCTTAAATTAAGCGTGTTTAATATTTTACTTGTTAGATTAATTAGATATTATCTCAAGTTGTAGAACTCGAATCTATTACTTCCAGGGTTCTTGTGTATTAGGAATCAAAATCTTGGATTACTTCATTTAAGGACAGGAATATCCTGAAACTTAAGAAGAAACACCCTTTAGGTATACATTTGGCATGCCTTTCCTTCTCTGTTCTTCATAGAATTATCACAAGCCCCTAAATAAACAGTTTACCAGAAATAATTGTATCCACTCTCTTCCTTTTTCCATCCTCCTGTTGTTGAACTCCATTTGATGAGGCTGTGATATTTTTTGAGTACTTTGCCCTAAGCAAGTGCTAATCCTTATTCTTGAGGAGTAGGGAAGGGGGACAGGCAGCAGAGGAAAGAAAGGTTTTGACTTTGTTGTATAGAGAGAGTACTCAAGATATCATGGTAAGGACCCTGGTACACACAGTCAGACAGGCCGACAGGCATTGAATAAGCGCACAGCCAGGTGTCCTGAGAAACACATTTTCTTGCAAACTAGCACTGCTGACTTTGAAAGGAGTACTAGACAGCTACACAGTCTTTATTGTAGGAAAGACTGAGCACATTCAAAGCTGAAGCCTTCCCTGTCGACTTCCTTCTGTCAGAGGACCTTATGAAAAAGGCATAGTCTGCGCCTGATTCACATGCACTCAGTAGAACAGCTTCAATCCACAGACATTACAAAAGCATCATCTGCCTTCTCGCAGCACTTGCCAGTGTTGTCTTCAGGATGTGCAGAGGGGACCTGGGCTTCTCAAACCAAGCCCTCATTTCATGTAAAATCTGGGGAATACAGAGTAGCATTTTTTAAATGTTTTCTAAAAAGAAAATAAAAGGCAAATGCACAGTAGACCGTGTGATTTCCCCTCTTGTATCTTCTTCAACCACTATTCCCATATGGCTTTTCCCATCACGTTGGCTCACAAACTTTTGTTACGCTCTCTACTTACATTGGAAGGCTTCAGCTGGATGACACAAGCATGGCTTCCTATACATGTTTATCATTTTTGCTGCAATTCAATAAGAAGTGTTATACTTTGAGGAAACTAGAGGAACCAAATTAAATGTGACAGAGAGGCCATCTATGAATTAAAATAATTGGAAGTAACACCTCTTGTATTTTCATAGGCAGTCTTCCTGGACTTAGATGTAGTGAGGTAAATACAAGGATTTTTTTTTTTTTAATTGTGGGCCAAAAGATTTAACAGGAATAGTTTTCAAAACCAGTCTTCTCTAATAGAAGAACTTACGTGGTGATAATAGCTATTTTATATCTTAACAGAATAGTCTATTCTTAGATAAGCAACTACATATTTATAAATAAGCCTTTCAGTCTGACATGTTGTATCTATAGTGCTGATTATTCACACACTATTTTATTATAATTTCACAAAACTATTCCATTGTTCAGTGCATAACTGCGGGCTTGCTCTAATTTGTAAAATAGCTCCTTCCCCTTCACATTTGACAATTAGTTTAACTATAAGCTCTGCCGTGGAGTGTGGGATCCTCTGTGCAACATCTCTCCCCTCTCATTACTGCATTTCTTGAATGTCCCGGTCTCCAGTTCTCAGACCCTCCTACATCTTCTGAAGGCCCACAGCTGCCTATCCATAAGAAAGAAGTTTGCTTTTTCAGGTAGTGACATCGTACACAGCCTACATGTTCTGCTCCTGCATGCTGCTGCCTTCCTGTGCTTCTCGCCAGACGTGGGGCAGCTGCCATGTTTGGGGTCTCTCTGTGCCCATGTCCTACACTCAGCTGGAATGCCTTCCCATGCCATGACCCAGTGTCAGGCTGTGCTTTCATCCACCTGAGCCAGGCAGGGTACACACAAAGTGCCTGTGCTGCTGTGTCTCCTGCTTCCCTTCCAGACCTTCCTCCTTCTCATTCAGCTCCAAAGCCCAACAAGGAGGGCAATGCAAACACCATGCCAAACATTCATTAATATATCTCCGTGATAGCACAGGACATACTTGCCCTACCCATGCATTAACTCCAACCAAAAGCACAAACGAGCTATGGAACCTGAAGGGACTTACCTTGAGCATAATCATGAATCCAGGCTGAGCAGAATGTTTACAGGTCTTTTTTCTGGGCTGTCTTCTTAGCTATGCCAGAAGTCAGGACTCCAGGGGTTAAGCTTAGGATGTGTTTCAACCTTGTAGCTCTGTTCTGTTCATAAGTCATTTTAAAGTGTCAGCACTGAGATACTGCTAACTTATTAGAAGTGATCTTAAACAGTCTAGTGCTTCTCAGTTTTAAAATGAGCCTTTCAGTTCACCTACAAAATATGTATTTTTTTCCTGACAGATAATAAGCACATGGAAAAAAATAGCTTTTATAACTGTCTGGTTGGACTTGAAAGTGTATGTTTTGTATGCATAAAAATGTATACAGGCCAGCAGTGTCAAAGGCTTAAAAGGAAAGATCATTATAGCTTCTGCTAAATGCAGCTATGCTGCTAAATTGCCTGTGATCCCAGAGTGCAAATCTTGCAAGGATAATCTATGGTTTCCCAGTCAGTTGTAAAAGTCGGGTTCCTTTGAACACAGCCTTCCTTCAGCATAGCACTCCCGTCTCCATTACTTGACACACAGTTTTTCAAATATTAAAGCACTTTTTCAAACAGCTTTGTTGCCACACAAAGGACAACTCTGGAATCTGTGTAAAATACTTACAAGGAGAATAAAAGATGAACTGAAAGAAAATGTAACCCAAAAAATATTCTAGTTATGCAGCCCATGTCAAGCAGCACCAGACTCCCAGAAATTAAGCTTCATTATATAAGCTAGTCTTGAGACATTCCATTCCATGTTGTATTGAAAGTTGTTAGGCTGAACTATGTGTGGAAGATATGGTCTGTTACCTGACTACAGTCCGAGCTTTCCTTTCACACCTTTGTAAGGCAACTTCATTTGAAATAGGACATTTCACCCTTCTGTGATCAATTCATATCTATGGAGAATCATGGATATCAAATCATATGAAATGGAGGATTTTACCATCTGATGGTTGTCTGATGGTTGATTAATTGTTGCTTTGAAGCAGGAACTGGTTTGGCCCATTATATGAGGAAGCAGATGTCCACACCTCCAAAGCTACTCTGCCAGTCTTTCAGCCTTAGGAAAGACACTGAAATTGTTATGAGGACAGAAGTTAATTCCTCTTTCATCCTGCAGGCTGTTAAGATTAATGTTAAGCCAGGACCACATAACACCAAGTAACACCAAGTGTGCTGGTTTTACTCCGGACAAGGTTAATTTTCTTCACAGTAGCTGGTATGAGACTGTTTTGGATTTGCCCTGGGAAGAGTACTGATAACACTGGTGGGTTTTAGCTGGTGCTGAGGAGTATTTTCACCAATTCAAGGACTTTTTCATCTTCTGATACTGCAACTGTGTCGCAAACTTCCTCATTACAAGCAGTGTGTGGAGGATACACACAGTTCAGACAGCTAACCTGACCAAAGGGGTATTTCATTCCAGAGCACGTCATGCTCAGTACACAAGTGGGGAGTGTGCCAGGGGACCTTTGCTTGTTCATTTCTCTCATTTGTTTGTGTGTTAGTTAGTCGGTGGGTCAGTTGGCTCTCTTGGTCGCTTTCTTGCTCGTGGGACTTGCTTGGACTCTGGTGCAATCGCTCTCAGACTCTAGGGCTCTGACTCTCACTACTTAGGAC
>NW_010250724.1:0-5988 GCF_000690775.1 Eurypyga helias | reverse complement strand
CGGAGTTAAACCACGACACATGGCTGTGCAGAGGCCCAGGCCCTGCTGGACGTGTCTTGGCTGGCCAAGTGGCATTAACGGTGGTGGATAACCAGCTCCTGAACAGGACCCTGTATTTGTCTATGTTTCTGACCTGCCCAACTAAGTTGTGGTGTTCCCTTTAGCTGTGCTTCCAGACAAAAAAAAGGACTGGATCCTGCAGGAAGGATGGTTTGATCCAAGTCAATATTTATTTTAAAGAAAGGCCACATTTCTATATAAAGAGCTATTTCCCCCTAGTGCAAAGGCATCTCCCCTCAGAGCTGGCTGAGCTGTTTGATGTGAGCATGCAGGCATTCAGGGGGGCACTGTCAAAAGCCAGGGGTGGGGAGGGGTGTGCTGTTGTCTGGAAATTCACCTGTTTTGGCATGATCAGCAACTCCCCAGCATGCTTTCTGCTGGGTATAGAGATGGCTATGAGAGTAATTGCACCTGATGTTTAAGAACTGGAAGAACTCTTCAAAATTAAATTGAAAATGTCATGAGAGGCCCTATGTTCAAGAGCTGTTAGTCATGTAGTGATAGAAGGCCGTGGCTTTGGGAAAAGAAACGGAGACAGATCAGCTAAGCCTTGCATGGAGTAGCTGAAGTTACTGAAGTATCATAGGATGGCGGAGGCTGGAAGAGGTATCTGGAAGTCACGTAGTCCTTCCTCCAAGTGGGTTAAACTTGAGCAGGTTGCCAGGTCCTTGTCCACATTATCCTGGTATCGCTGTTGATGCCAACACAGTGTGATAGCCTCCACAATCTCCACATTTTCTCCACCCTAATAAGAAATCTTCCTTTTAGGAAACTATGCTAGCTGGGCTGAATTAGTTTGTCTTGGCTGGTGCTCACACTCGCAGAATCTGTGAAGTCATGGTTCACTCCAGCCTGCTCTATTTATGGAGCCTGCACTAAGGTAACGTCAGGCATGGGGTACCACAGCTCATTTCTCCCCTGCCAACACAGACATGCTTTTGTTGATGAGCACAGGCACTTTCCACGGAGAGCGTAAAAGGTTCTGGGAGACTCCAGATCTTCTCCCCATCTTCCCCAGAGGAGCAAGGCTGTAGGCAGCAGGTCATGCTTAGAGGCTCATGCTGGCTGTGTGCTCCCCCTCCACAGCTACAGCGGCCGCACTACCCAAAGAGAGCGTGGGCTGGCTGCAGCCCAGCTCTGCGTGGATCCTTGTCCTCCTCATCCCACACTGCTCTGCTACGGAATCGGTCGTGTTTGCGTCTGCTGTTCAGGGATGTTAGTGTGGGAAATTTCCGTTAAAACAGATACAAGTTAAGCTGCAGAAAACGTTCCCTATGGTTTTGCTGAATAGGATAAGACAGCTTTATATCCTCCATTAGGCAAACTGTCACAAAATGAGATTTTCGTTTGTTATCTCTCTGAATCACCTGAAGGTACCAAAGCCAAACTTGGTGTAAAGCATCATCTCCTAAATATTTCAGATGTTATGTACATGAGTAAAACAGCAACTTTGCAGTGGCTTTAGTAGGTGAAGTGCTTTACCTTTCATCCAAGAAGAGTGTTTTTTGTGAAAACTGTCCTTTAAAAGCAAGACCTGGTAACTATTTGACTTACATCAGCACTGAACAGAACAACAGGGATATAAACCCATCATGTTAGGTACATGGGATGGGGTAAATTTCCTGGAACAAGGACTATCTAAATAGAAAAAGACACTTGAAAAGAGTGGTGTTAACACCTTAATCATGTTACTCTGGCACTACAAGAATACAGTTACAACTTCAGATTTATTTAGCAAGTGGCTGTAAAGCCAAGACTGAATTCTGGTCTTTCAAATCATATTCCAGACTCCTGGGTGCAGCATTGCACCTCCAGGCCACAGAATTCAACTCTATCAGGTCCCCTTCAAGTCCCTGCTTGATAGACTTGGGATCATAAAATGCATGCAGCAAGTTTTCTGGATTAAAAAAAGGTCTTTTTGCTCGTCTCCTGCATGCTTATCACTGCAGATCTCTGAACATTTATGTCACAGTTTTGTTTTACGTTATTATACTACTTAAAGATAGCTTGCACTTTGGGGTGATTTTGGAGGCTGGCGTACTTTATTACGCTTCCATTTCAGTTGTCTTGATCTGTAGCAAACCTCTAATTGCTCTGCATCCCCATCTAACTTTCTAATAAGATTAATTCTGTCTTATTATGTTAATTAGGACTACCAAGACATTTGTCTTCACAGTTAAGGACTCCAGGGTATTGCAGCAAGCTCAGATTCACCACTCAGTGAATCTTAGAAGTAGTTAATCTATTCTTCCACGAGCAGAGTAAATGCAGTTAGGTAGCTTCAAAGGGCTAAATTCGTGGCAAGGCAGTGATCAGAAAGACAGAAGAGGAGGTAATGCAGCTGAGGACCTGGCCGTGAACTGTGGCTGCTTGGCTGAACACAGACAGTCAGGGCAGGAGGCAGACACCCTTATGCTGCCCTTAGCCTGCTGCTTTCCTTCTGCTGAATTAGGGCACCCAGAGACGGGCGCTAATGGCACTTAATTAACCAGTAAAAGGGCAGAGGCAGGGAAACAAGTGAGTATTTGATCTGGCTTCACGTGCTAAAACTTCAAGTGACATTCTTCACCCTTACGCTAGTGTGGAAGTTGAGGCTGGGGTGTCACACACGCCTGCCTCCTGCTCTGTCCCTGACAGGAAAGAGCTTTCCCTGGTACAGACAATTAAGAATAAACTTCATTTCATCACTGTATAATTGGCTAGAGCTTTTTTTGGAAGCTCTTGAGAATCCATGGCTTTTTGCTCATTATTTTTCCCACTGTTACATAGCTCTTACTTACATGGGCCTTTAGGAACTGGAGGTATCCGAAAGCCAAAAAGCTTTCCTTACAGGCTCTCTCTGGGGATTCTGCTCTTGAAGCTTCCAAGTTTGTAGAGTTTGAAATAATTTGGACATGGCTTTTCATCCAATATCAATAGCATAAAATGGAAGTTTTGTTCCTGGATGTCTATCAAGAAAACAGTTGATTTCTGGAGGTGCTTGAGAATTGTGAATTAAGATCACAGACTTAAAAATAAGAGATATTTTAGTGGAAGGTTGTTTCGGTCTTCTTGGTTCTTGTCAGTTTGATCCCGAGCTCCAACAGTGGGTGTTTGCAGAGCAGCCTGAGACTAGGAGAGCCATGGCAAAGCACCCAAGATGGTGTTCCTAGGTAGCTGGTGGGAGAAGAGGGGAGTGCAAGGTGGAATAAGCACCTGGTTTAATACCAGACAGCATGAATATGAAAAAAAAAAAGTTCTGCATGGCAGGAGATGGCAGAGAGAAACCAGCAAGTAGAGCTGTTTTCACAAAACAGAGCTTTTAAGTTGGCAGCGGGAATGCATCCACTTCCAGCAGATGAGCTTATAGCAAAGTGCCCTGTGCGGTAAATGCTGGTCATGCCTTTTATTCTCCCTTATGTTTGTTGTTATAATTGGAAATCAATTACATTATTTCTCTCAATGCTGGCATACTTAATAAGGATGCAAATTAATTAAAACTATCTTCCCTCATTCCATTAGCGAAGAAAAAAGAAAAAAGAGTGAGCATCAAGCAGAATCAAGGCTACAGTGTCCCAGTTCCTTTCGGTGGTGTCCCTGGCTAGCAGCAGAACAAAGGACACATCGTTTAGCCTCCCTGGCTCTTTGTTCCCAGTCTGTAACATGCAGACAGCCTGTGGTCAGCCTCATAGCTAACATCGGCCTTACAAACGGCGGAGTATGACTGGGCAACTCTGTTGGCTTTAACCAAGCCAGTCTAGCAGTGGGCAAAGAGCAGGGCAGCGCGGAGCTCAAGCTGCTAGGCTGCTCACTGTGCCTGAAGGATGGCTTCTCTCCATCCAACAGAACATCTCACTGTCAGGGACGGGGGTAGGAAATAGCTGTGACTCAGCATGGACAGCCAGAGATTCTTGAGTGACCCAAACAAGAGCCCGAACAGATTGGGAAGGAAGATATCTGTTAGTGAGGTACCAGCGTTACATCAGGAAGAAGCTGGGAGTGACAGATTGCTGTTGTGTTCAGAGAGTTGACCCAAACATCAGCTAAGATAGTGTGGTAAGTGGCAGAGAGAATTTTTCCTCATAGCATGTTATCTTGGAATATGGCAAAAGATGCTACTTCTGGTATAGACAGGCTTATCTTAAGCAACCAGTTTTCTGTGACTGTAGGTAGTAGGTTTTGTTTGGTTCACCCTTCCCATTCCCTGTGTCTGGCTTTCTGAGCAGCAATTCTATCCCCCACTTCTAGGAAAAGAGAACTTCTCTCTAGTGGTTCATACTATTACAAAGCATGATGCAAAATGTCAGTGGCAGTTCTGAACAACATCTCTTATACAAGAGGTGAAAAAAAATTGGTTTGGGAGCCAGGCAGGTACAACTTGCTCAGAACAATTCAGCAACAACAAGTCCTGGCAGAAGTCTGAGGTCTGCTCCGCCACTGCGCATTATGCAGCGGGGCCCTGCATCGCTGTTCAGCAGAAATTCTCCAGTCTCAAATACTTTCAAGCACACCCTTAATTTTAAGCATCAACTCAACAGAATGAAACCATAGGACTAGATTGGAAAACTTCGCCCAAGGATTGTGGAATGTCTGGCAGTGGTACAAGCTGTACTGCAATCTCACTATTTATGGGTGGCTGCTTTTAAGTGCTCAAAACATTGCAGTGCTGCAGAGTAAAAATAATGCCGATGGCTCCATGTATAATTAAAGCTTTACTAAGTCACTTCACGTTCATGCAGCCCCCTCCCCCCCCACGTAATTTAAGATTTCGCTGTGTATTTTTAGCCTTGGAAGCCTGTGAAAGTTTGTTGCAGTCAAGTTTTGAAGTTTGTGTTAAAAAAGTGCATTTTCAGAAGAGTTAACTTTTTCTAAAGCATTAAATATGAGGAAGAAGAAAAAAAATCCCATTTTAGATGCAAAGGCAGTGCTATCTTACTTGCACGTGGGACGTTTTCTGTAGATGCTACATAAACACTGTCAAGTCTGTTCTGACCACATGACAAACCTACTAATAACAAACAGATGCAGAGCTCAGTGCTGGAGCTACAGCGATGTACCAAGGCAGTTGTGATCAGCCACAGGCATATAATGCTTTGGGACATGCTGGACTTTTTTCCACGGACATAGGGGAACCAGAAAGCTAATCCTGTATACCGGCTGCCTTCTGCAGGCTCGGCAGTTGGAACAAATCCTGTGGAGACAAGAACTGCAAGCACCAGCTCTCACTTGTCAAGCAACTGTGTATTTTTCTCTGTAGCAAGGCCAAAAGGACCAGACAGAGCTAGAATTCACTTTGAAGGTCCTTCCGATTCGAAAGGGGAAAATAAAAACAATGTGCTGGCAGAAGCTAAACAAAGTATTTTTAATAGCAGACCACGGAGGAAAAATTCATGAGCTACTCTCCATGGCAACATCTAGGTTCTGTCACATTTGCTGCCTCCACTCTCTCCTCCTTCCCTTTCTATTCTCCCTCTCCGACCCTTTGGCTCCTGCTGTTCTTGCCCAGGTCCTGCCCACACCTCTGTCCACGAGACCTGGCAGGTCTCACTTTACTGCCATGTGTCTGCACATCAGGGGTGTTCCCCCCTTGCAGCAGGGATTGTTACACCTGGTCCATGCACATGGGATTCAGATTTTCCATTCCAAGAGGTGCTGCCTGGCACCATCAAGCCTCCTTTTTTCTAAGCCGTTCACTGCTCCTGCTTTTCTCCCCCCCTCAAACTGTCAAAGCCCACCTACCTGCCGTAGCCCCCTTGCACTGTATTTGGCAGGGGTAGGCTTTAGTCTGTATGGATACTGGAAAGGGGAAGAAAGCTTTCCAATGGCTGTTTAATTAAGTTTTAGCATAAAAATCTTTTAAGCCTTTTAAGATATTGGCCTCAACCATTATTTAGACAAGAAAACCAGGTAGTTGCATAGTCCTGGCTGATGTCATAGAATCATAGAATG
>NW_010250723.1:177961-269099 GCF_000690775.1 Eurypyga helias | reverse complement strand
TGTGGTGCTCAGCTGCTGGCTGGGCGTAAACCACAGCACTCAGTCATGCAGAATTGGACAAATCACAAATTCATTTTTATGATAATCTGTGAACAATAATTGCAGTTCCAATATTGATTATTAATTTTACATTTAGAACAATTACATTCCTACACTATAAAATCTGAATAGTGTAGCCTACACTATATACAGAAAAGCAGTGTGATATATATTGCTTACATTTCAAAGGACCTTTCTGATTTTACCAGATTGAATCCCCCAATACTTCTCAAGTCTCATCTCTCATTTTTCAGATTCTTCTCATAGCCAGGGTAGAATCATAGAATCAGATAGCTACATTAATTTTCTTAATCAAATATCACTTCTGCATTTTGTTTCATAACAATGAAATGCTTTTCTCATTACTTTTATCGTTTTAATTTCTGATTTTTATTTTTAATATATAGATAAAAATCTCTCTAAATCTTATGTTTACATATTCTGGGATGCCTGACCACTAGGATATTTCTCCCCTACCACTCTGTTTCAGATTAATCTTGCTGGCTATATAAATATTTCTATTATAAAGAGCTATTCCTGACCAAAACATGTTTAATGCCAGCACATACTTCAAAAAAAAACAGAAAGAAGTTTGTGATTCAAGGTCCACAGAAGCATTTCCAAAGTCTCTAGGAAAATCAGCTTGATAAGGAAAGTGAGTACTTTTAACTGAAGTTTAAGGAAATAATTTTGCCTCTGAAACAATACTTAAAACTAAAAATTTATATTCACCAGCACACTTGGAACACATACTCAGTATCCTGAATGTCTATGATTTCACGTGCTGGCTGTGAGGAATCTGGTAAATAGGCTGAAGACCATAAGGTCTGTTTTCATTTTCTCTTTGACTTGTTATTTTAAACTTATATTATTATTATTTTGACAGCAAGAAATAGAAATAAATTGTTCTACTGAAGGGCATCAGACATCAGGTTTTGATGCTATTTCTATGATCTCAGCAACACCTAAGTGGCCTGCACGGTGCAAGTGATAGCTGTCATATTCCCATTGCCAAAAGCAAATCTACTCGTGGTGATCATAAAACTGGGAGGGCAGAAATGTCAGGAAAAGCATTCTAATGTTATTTCAAAGTGGAGTTTTATTTTTATATACACTTACGACCTCCTAGAAAAAAAGTATTTATAACAGGAGAAAGAAGGAAATAGTAGGCAAGGTAATTATGCTGCCATGGTTACTATGAGAAGAGAAAGCTTACAGCAAATTTTAATACAATTCAAAAAGAATAACACCAAAAACATTCAACCAAGATACAGGATGTTTCTATAGGTTTTTTTTACAAAACAATTTTACAAAGTCAGATTATCACCTTATCTGCCTAAACTTGCGGGTGACTGATTCATTTGGAATGAATCAGTAAAGCTGTGGCCTGTCGGGAAATGTCCCTAGAGAAAGAGAGGTGTCTTCACTGCCTTCATGAAGGCTCATCCTTGAACAGAAACCTTTCTAAATTCTGTGATGACATGAGGGCAGCATCTAAGAGGTCACATCATCTAGGTGAGGCTCTCGCCCCTGGAGCTGTCTGCATAAGTTTGGGGTTTACTATATTTCAGAGTGCTGAAGGCATAAAAACTTTTTTGAAGCTGCCTCTTCTTAAGTTGTAGGGGAAAAACTGCATAGGTGAAGGGACAGCACCAAAACCCAGACAGACAGCCTAGTCTTTAGGGTAAGGCAGAGAGAATCAAACTAAGGCTCTCTTTCTTAAAGGGTAAAACCAAAGAATAACACTCTTCTCCTCCCCCTTTTCTGCTTATGTGGTATTAGATTTGCAGAATTATTTTGTTAGAGACACACTCAGGCAAGACAGGACAGGGAGGGCCCCTTGGTTCTTTCACTGATATGATTTGAACCGCTGTGTGTTTCTGGTAATGAAAGGGTCCCATCGAGCCTTAGAGTCTGCACTTCAGAGTTAGATTAGGGTACATTTATACACTCTGAGAAATCAGAATACATTAAAATATTTCTGTGAAGGTGTACATGTCCACCCGTTGTAAACCAAAAATGAGTGCATTTTAGAGTATGTAGCTCATTAAGTAACACAGTTTTTGGCTCGTGTATCATTTCCATAGATGAGATGCCTACATTACTCTTTGTTAAACTCACGTAAGTCTCCTAGCAACCCAACAGTTAGCTCTGTGGGGGATAAAAACACACCAGCATTGTATAGAAGTTGAGAGTCTTTGACAGCATCTTGGTTTTTGACCACTATTACCAAACATTCTGGCATCAGTCTGAAGTCCTCTTCTTCAATAACATAAGTATCAACAAAGTACTTCACTTCATGCTAATGCATTTCATTTTCTGCTATATGATAAAATCAGATTCTGTGTATCTAGTATACCATGCAAAGTGCAGAGCATCCTAAACAAAAATCTTCAAATTAACCTCTTGTTTGTGCATGTCCAGTGTCAAGGATAGCAAATACCACATCCATCATGAATGTGACTTTTTAAGATTTATTTTAAGAGGTAATTAATGGCTTAATTAGAAAATCTTTCTAGAAAAAACTCTTCCTGCTTTTTCTGTGGTTTGTTTGTTTGTTTTGTTTACTTGCTTGCTTGTTTTTTAAAGCAATTTGTCCATTTCTGCAGTGTTAGATAATAGCCAACAATGTCAAGTAACTCAGAACTAGCAGCTAGCTCCCAGACTGGAGCAGTAAAGGATATGATATGCAACTGAAACATTAGGATAATTAATATATGTTTCCCTGTGTGAATGATTAAGCTATTAACAGATGAAAGAGATCTCAGAGAAACAAAAAGTGAGCAAACATGGACAAGTGATAAAAGATTTTGCATTATTATTTCAAATCCTGTGCTGAAATATCTCTATTTTCTATGGCAAGAGACTATCTCTTGAATAATCCTACATGTTGCACTGTACCCTGACAGTCCTCAAGTTTATGGAACATATAAAAGAATGATGAGATTTACATTTAGAGAGCCTTTTCTTTTATAGTGGATAATTTGTGGTTCAGCAAGCATGTTCTTGAATAAACCTGTATCTCCTCTCCATATAAAATTTCACTAATAGTTCAAAGTACCAGGATTTTGCAGTATTTGCTTTTCCTGCACATTAGAGATAGGTACAACCCAGGCTGAAAGAACATGCCATTGCAGGTTAGAGTAAAAAAGTGTATCCATTTCTTGGCAGTCCACCACTTTTCTCTTGTACTATTTTGGGGGGGAAAAAAAAAAGAAAAAAAAGAAAAAAAAGAAAAAGAGAAAGAGAGAGGTATTTTTTCCAGCTATATGTAGGGGACAGGGGAAGGAACAAATTCAAAACACCCTTTCTTCAGAAGCTATACTACTCGAGAAGTAAAATACCTACACCCTAAACAAAACAGGAATCATATTTATAACCGGCTGTTTTACTTGAGTTACTAGAACCTGTATTCCCTTCACCAGTAGTTGCTCAGAAACTGGGCAAGACTGTCATTTGAGAGGAATCCATGACAGTAGTTCCTGCAGTTAACCCATCATTACTCCTCTTCCAAGCAGAAGGAAGAAACAATGCACCTTTGCTGACTCCTGACCCTTTAGAATGGTAAATCATCCTGTTTGTATTCGAGTTTCTGGGCTAGGTCATCTTTGAAGCTTTTTGTTTTTTAGGTTGCCTCTATCCCTTATGGTGATAAAATAAGGATCACTCACCTATAAGGCAGTCTATATTAGAGGTGTTTTTTCACCACAATAATTCCTGTAATATGCAGTAATATGATTACAAAGCAAAACTGCAAACACCTCATCTTACCTCACCTGGCAGCCCAGAAAGCCAAGCGTATCCTGGGCTGCATCAGGAGGAGTGTGGCCAGCAGGTCGAGGGAGAGGATTCTCCCCCTCTACTCTGCTCTTGGGAGACCCCACCTGGAGTGCTGTGTCCAGCTGTGGAGCCCTCAATATCAGAAGGATATAGACTGGTTGGAACGAGTCCAGAGGAGGTCACAAAGATGCTCAGAGGGCTGGAGCACCTCTGCTATGGGGACAGGCTGAGAGAGTTGGGCTTGTTCAGCCTGGAGAAGAGAAGGCTCCGGGGAGACCTTATAGCACCTTCCAGTACCTGAAGGGGCCTACAGGGAAGCTGGGGGAGACTTTTTACAAGGCCCTGTAGTGACAGGACAAGGGGTAACAGGTTTAAATTGAAAGTGGGGAGGTTTAGATTGGATATTAGGAAGAAATTCTTCACAGAGAGGGTGGTGAGGCACTGGAACAGGTGGCCCAGAGAAGCTGTGGATGCCCCAGCCCTGGAAGTGTTCAAGGCCAGGCGGGATGAGGCTTTGAGCAACCTGGTCTAGTGGAAGGTGTCCCTGCCCATGGCAGGGGGGTTGGAACTAGATGATCTTTAAGGTCCCTTCCACCCCAAACCATTCTGCGATTCTATGATTCATGTTACCTCATTAAGGTTATGGACTAATGTTATGGCAATTTATAGCTCCCTTGCACATGATTGTTTAAAAGTATTTAAAACAAAGAAAGACAAAGAATGAAGCACATGTAACACCAGCCTGTAGCTTGACACAAACTGGGACTACATTTTTTAACTAAATAACCACATTAAGTTTTAGGAGTCTGTTGTTTCTTGCCTGATTATTATTCTAAATATAATACTATGGCTTCTGTGACTCATGCATTGTACCTCAGCATAGATTTCTTTTTGATGTCACGACATTAGTCATACTTACCTACGAACACATATGATATATGGTGCAACCTCTACACCTATTGCTGTATTATAGAAAGAAAATACTAATATATTACTTGGTTGTGTAATTAACATGGTTACATAAACCAATGAAAGTCCAAACTAGCTTTTAGGATTCAAGATTGGATGATAAAAAAATCATTTTTCTCCTCAAAGTTGTTTCATTGATACTGTAGGAGGTAATTTATTATGATAATGACAATTCCTCTAGTTCTTGCAAGAAGTATGATGTAAAAGAAGAAAAATATGAAAGCTAATGAAGAATCATTTCTGCAAGACATGAAATTAGCAGCCACAGAGGAAGTTAATAGTCCTTATATGCTAAGAATCAAAAGACCTTCAGATATTAGCTTTCCCTGAAGAAGTTAAAATCAGACCAAACATGTTGATTCCTGACCTGCTCACAGACCTTGACTGGGTCTCGTCCAGTCCAAATTGGCAGGATGCATGCAAAGTATGAATGAATATAAGTGAATGGTGCAGGACCAAACAAAATGCAAATTGAGAAGAGGATGTCTGTAAAAAGGAATGATCGGAAAAAAATGTATCTTCCCTTTAAAAATTGAGCATAATTACCCTGAGCTCTTCGTGGTTCAAAGAAGTATGTGTGAAGTTTTGCATCTGGGGAAGGATAACTCCAGGCACCAGTATATATGTTGGAGGATGACCATGTGGAAGGCATTTTTTCAGAAAAAGACCTGGGAATCATGGTGGACATCAAGTTGAGTGTGAGCCAGCAGTCAATATGAGCCCTTACAGCAAAGGCATCAAGGGGTACCCTGGGCTGCCTTGGGAAGAGCCCTGCCAGCAGGTCAAAGGAGGTGATCTGCCTTCCCTGCTCACTACTGGTGAGGCCACACCTGGAGTGCTGGGTCCAGTTCTCCGCTCCCCACTACAAGAGGGACATGGGCACACTGAAGAGGGCTCAGGGAAGGGCCACAAAGATGATTAAGTAAGAGGAGCATCTCTCATATGAGGGGAGGCTGAGGGGACTGGGACAGTCAGCCTGGGGAAGAGAAGGGTCAGGGGGAGCCCAGCAATGTATATAAATACCTGAATTGAGGGTGCGAAGAGGGCCGAGCCAGGCTCTTTTCAGTGGTGCCCAGTGAAAGGACCAGAGTTAGTGAACACATGCAGAAACATGTGAGAGTCCCTCTGAATGTCAGGGAATGCTTTTTCACTGCGAGGGTGACCAAGCACTGGCACAGGTCGCCCAGGGGAGTTGTGGAGTCTCCATCCCTAGAGATATTCTAAAACTGCCTAGACATGTTGCTACAGGTGGACCTGCTTGAGCAGGGAGTGGTGATCCAGATGACTTCCAGGGATCCTTTTCAACCTAAGCCACTCTGTGATTCTGCAATTCTGTTCCATGTCCTCTTTAAGAGACAACATGCTATCCCATTTCGTCACCTCTTGAGAAGTGCATTTATGAAGGGATTGAAATGGAACTACATTTTTTGAACACTACAAACCCAGCAGGATATTCTAATATGGAAATAACATTATAAAATGTCATTGTAGGGGAAATACAGTCACTACTCCTTGTCTTTCTAATTCCACGCCGCAAAAATAAGAGCTTGCTGTATCTTCTAAAAAGATGAGAGCAAGCTCCCAGTATTCGAAGTTCCTCTCTCCTGCTGGTCTCACGGGTATTTTTGTGAGATATTTGGTGGTTGGCTTTGTCTCACTAACCTTATTGCTGTGAATGTTTCTAGGCCATCCAGCTTCGCAGGCTGAAGGATATTTGGAACTTACAAGGGAATGGCAGCATTTTTGCATATGATTGGCAGCTGTTAGTCTCATGGTTTTTTGGTTTGGAAACTGAACTGACAAACCGAAAAAAAAATTGCAGATCAAAGTGAATACAATATATGTTAAACAGAAAATATAGTGTTGCTGGGAATTAATAAAACATTTTAGTTCTCTTAGGCTTATTTTACACAGTCTCAGAATAGCCATGTGATATAACCAGAATGACCAGTATTAGAATACTCAGCAGGTTTTGGAAGTTACCCTCCCTCCTCTGCTCAGGGAACTTTGACACATACTGCCCAGCTTCCAGAGGACTACTCGGGTTGTCATGCTACAGAGTTACTCAGTGCCTTTCTGCAGTTCATGCAGAAGAATTTTCTAGGAAGTGGGACAGCTTAACTAGCTGGAAATAGGAACAACACACCTCCAAAAATTTCATAGTCATTAGATCTATATATGGGTGACTGGGCCTTCCTCTACTATATAAAAGACATAGTGTCAAATATCTACATTTAGAGGAGAGGATGGAACAAGGGACTGAGATTCTGAGCACTGTAACTAGGCTGTTAAGCAAAGCATTTCTTTCTTCTCAATTTTGTGATTTGAACTAAAGCATTTAAGATTAATGTCACGAGTGATTAATGTCAAAATTTGTAAACATCTGTGTCTAGACTGATTTTGTACACTAACAGTCTTTCCTAACCTGACACAAAAGGTGTCATAGGGTGTTAAGAACTGGCTGCAGAGCACTTTGAGATATGTATACAAAAGTAACTCTTCTAGATATTACTGCTTCAAAGAGTGGTTTCTTAAAGCATCTTGATGTTGTGTTTGATCCAGTCAAGTTGCAGCATTGCTTTATGCACCCCTGGGAGAATTTTTCTTATTGCATGCATTTTTTCTGTAAGAAAAATATGGCTGTAAAGAAAAATATGCCTAAAACTGTCCTTTACTTACTACCATTCAGTCACTTGTGATTACTCCACTTTGAACCACCCTACCTCATTCCTCTCTCATCTACCCTCTTAAAACACTTACAGATATTTAGCACGTCATTCATGAATCATTATTTAGACAGGCACTCTATATTTAGCTCTTCTACTTTTCCTCATAAATCAGGTCCTTCCAGACCCTCAATCATTTTTATTGCTCTTTCATAACTGCGTATAGTACACATAAATGAAATGTCTGTAATGGCACTAAGCAAGAAAAAGGGAACAAGAGACCAAGGCTGGAGTTAATAAAATAAAAATAAAACATAACCTAACTTGGGCTTGCTCTTTATTTTGGCAATCAAGTAGACATAAATAATAGCACAACAAGGCAAATGAATTACCAAAAGCTAAAGTGAGGCCCAGGCATACCTGCTGACATATTTATAAGACTCGCAGAGAGGGAAGTAGTAAACCTGCTAATGTGAACATCTATTTCTCTTTTTAAAATTGATATTCTAATATTCGGTGCACATGAGTGGTTGCATTCAAAATTTAAAACATCTCAAAGCAGGACTCTAGTAAGCACAGCATGTAAGAACAATATCTGTTGCCATCGAACAACTTTCTAAGCCCATTTATCTTAATTCTGATTGGAGGTGGTTTCATGGGATCCTTTACAGTATTTAAGATATGTCAGGCTTCAGAAGTGGTTATAATTTCAATCAAGATTAATTAAAGGTTTAGACAGGAAATAATCACATTTTTTGACAGTTCGATATTTACAATACTAAATCCTAAGGGTTTTAGTTTAAAAGAAGGGCACCTCCTTTTCCCCTGTGAGGCTAATGCAAGCTGGGACCCTGGAGTTTGAAGTTTAAAAGGTGGAATGTAAATTTTAGTGAAACTATCCACAGGACTTACTTCAAGCTTTCTTAGGAAGAGGCAGACTTTTAACAAAGACCATTATGAATGATTTGTCATAGACGAGAAAATAAAAAGCAGAAAGGGCAGAAAAGGCAGAAAAATTTATGGAAGCTCAAATAAACTGCCTTCGGCCAGTGAGGCTTTGCTGCTCACTCTCTCTGTGGTGCATGTGGCAATACACACGATAAATTTCTAAATGTATGGAAAAGAAGAGGCTTGAAGATGAATCCAGAAACATCTATATTTAGGTTGTATTACTATGCATTTGAAAAATAAAGAAAATTAAACAAGTGAAATTTATAAAAGCAATTGTTTTCTGCAGGAAACTCAGGAATAATATTGAAAATAATAATTCTCAATATATATTAAGTTATAGCAACTTAGTGCTAAATGGCTTTCTGGATTTTCCTACGGATCCTTTATCAAGCTTATCTTTAAATCTATTTTAATTCCTTATAGCTTGACAGTTTTACATTTGTTTTGCTGTTGAACAAAGCATAAGATGTTAGCCCTTAAGTTTCAATTTAAATTAAAAAAATATATTTAATGTACTACAATCCTCTGTTTAACCACTGCAAGTATGTAAAACATAGAGAACAGTTCTGAATGTAGTACTGATAATAAAACCCCAAGATATAAATAGACCAAAAAGAAACAACTGGAATTCCTATCTTAAAGAAATGGTCTTTACTAGAACGTGTATATCAAACCAGATCTCTGCTTGTCAGCAGATGATGATTTAAACATACATATTTTTCACACAGTGGAACATCACATGAAGGAAAGAAAGATTAAAACACTGTAGAAAATGATTTTCATAATAACAAAATATCTACTCACTTATATTTGGAAGATACAGGAGAACACTAGCGCTCATAGTAATTAGGCTGCTAATTCATAGGGGGATTGCTTATTTTACAAAGAACTCATTCCTCCTATATGCACACTCTTCTCTCTACTTTACCTGAATGATTCAGACAAAAGAAAAGAAAACATCTGGAAGTCTTCCAGACTAAAATGTACTTTTTATTTAGGTGAAAAATGGGTCAAAATTAAGGCACTGTGATGCAAATGGAACATAAAACAGCGCTCAGCAGTTCAACCAGAGATCCTTCAAACTTTTAGCTGTCATCTGACATAACGGTATACTTTACCAGTTTGAAAATTCTCTAAACTTGTCTCATGAAACATTTATAACTGCAGTGCTTTAAGTTAAAACAGTAGAATAGTCAATAATCTAGGGTAAGTATTAAAAGTGGAAGTTCTAATCATTACCTCCGATTAAGAAACCCCAGTCATCACTCATTCTCTTTCAAAGTCCGTGAATAAAGAAGGCATACCTATATACTGTAACAAAATATAGGCATCTGATTAAGATAGTCCAGATTGCTTAAAATAAATGATAGCCTTAGCAGTCATAAATCTTGAAGATGATTGGTAGGAATCAGTTATACTGCAAACATAAGAAATACAATGAATAAAGGCATTTTGTCTCTGCACATCTTCTGAAGGGCTTTTGTAATGGAATACCCCTGAAGAAAGACAGGTTCAGGTTAGGGAAGAGAAATCAATTTCCCAAGTAAATCTGGTATGATCTCTCTCATATGGAGGATGGGAGGGCTGTGTGGCTTCCTGTCAGCCCTATGCAATTACTAGATTTCATATAGGTTACATTTATTGTCTGTATGTAATGTTTTACATATTGCTCTACTAAGATTAACAAATGGGGACCTGAAGATGTGATGATTTAATTCACATTATAGGGTGCATTTTCTGAGGTTTTGGTCTAGCCTTACTTGCTAGGAAAAAATAAAAAGAGACAACATGCACAGTGAGGAGCATGTGAAATGTGGAGATGAATATCTAATTGTACAGTGATGTTGACAAGAATACTTTGTCTACTCTGATGCTGGGTTACCATCCAATGAACTGGTAAGAAGGGAGAGTGGTCATGTAATGAAAAAAGAGGAAGAGCATCTTCACCTTGAGAATATCATACCACCTTGCAGCTTTTAATGAAAACCAGTAGTGGCAGCCAGTGACTAAAGCCTACAGGTAAGTATAAACACTGGCTGTTGGTCAGAAGGATAAAGTTGTTGTTGGTGGTGAGATTACATTATTCTTCACAGGCTTGGATAGTGAGCAATTCATTGATGGATATTTTTACGGTGTGGTGAGAGGTACAGGAAATGAGCAGGTGAACTGGAAATTGTATTGTATGGTCAAATGTATGAAAATCAAGAATCAGCAGGACAATGACTGGAATAACTAATGCCAACAGTTACAGTTAACTCAGGAAGGGCAGGTAGACAGAACTAGAGGAAGCATTGACTTGTGTGTTAATTATGTCTAACAGCTGTTTTGACATCCAGAATTTAGCAAGATCCTTCTCTTTAAAATGTCTGGGCAACTTAAAGGAAGCAAAGAAAACAGATGCTACTTTTGCTGGAGGTCTCAGAACCATGAGGCCAATAGAAATAAGTTTATTCTCACACAGCTGTAGAAGTAGCAAATACCATATTAAGAAGTAAAAGAGCTTTATCTTCTGTCAGGCATGCAACATAATCTTTTTCTCATCCCCGTATTGGCAACAACTCAACTGGAGCACTTCACACAGTTGTTCTGGGCACTAGTCGCCAGAAAAGTTGTAGGCTGGCAGAGATGCCTACAGCAAAGCAGAGATGAAGAGCTGCAGTCATAAAAATCTGAGGAAAGAGTTCAATAATTTTGGCAACATAAAGGCAAATCTGAAGGGGGACAAGATAACAATTGCTGTGGAGCAACTGGTCTATTACCTCTGTATGAGAATAGGACAAAAGCAGAAGATTTAAGCAGAAGAAGATGATCTTCCTTCAATATAATATCTCTTTTAATTCTAAAGCTAAGCTATGCAGTCATGAACTAGAAGCTCTATTCCAATCACTGTGAAAACACTGGACATTTAAGATTAGGCTACACAGGTATCTGTCAGGAGTATCATGTATTAAATTCTTCTTTATTTTCTGGGTCTCTTCCAGTCCTGTTTGCTATGACAATGTGCATAGTAGCAAATAATAAAGATCAGGACTGCTCTCTGTCCAAGAGGACAGATGAAAGTGTGTAGGTTGTACACGCATTGCTAAACTTGCTTACTATATATTTCCTATCCTATAGCTACATTTAAAAAGCCTCTTGACAGCTGTCTTTTCCAAATGGTGCTTGTTAATTGACTAAGCAATGATTGGTTGGCAAAAGACAAAAAATATGTCAGGGACCTGGCTAAACAATGCAAGGATACGGATTTGAGCCAGTAATGCAGTCGCTGCCTGAATTCTTTAAGATCTAGTAATATAAACGTAGCCTGCATACCAAGGTCAGTTACCTCTCTGGATAAATGAAATTTAGTGCCAACTACTGTAAACTAAAGCACACAAGGAAAAAAAAAAACCCAACCAAAACCCTCTTAATTCTATAAATGCATTGATTCTGAATTAGACATGACCAGGCAGGAAAGAGATATTGGAATGATTACAGATCTGAAAAAATCAATAACAATAAAACAACAAATAGAAAATTTGAATTATTTTCTAATAAAAAAGGTAGAAAACTAAACAAAAGACAAAATGCAAAGTATAATTATGCCACCATACAAATCTATAATGTATGAAAATCTCAAATACTGTGTACACACTTCAGGCCACTTAGACATGAGGTTATGATACTATTCACAGTATGCATAAAGTACAATGACAGCTGGGTGTATGGAAGAGCTTTCTACTGCTCAGGAAGTCTCTAATACACTAATTCACAGAGACAGGAAGAGATATCAGGAAAAAACATCCTCCTCTTGCTCTCTTTCTTACATTTGATTCTTTATTCAGCTGAATAGTTGATCTCTAATCAGTTCTTGCAAGCTCTCCAAATCTCTGGTGATCCCAATAGGGTCTGTTGAAATCTGCTGACTCTCAATACTTGGTTCTTAGACACAAACACTGCGACTGTACCCCGTATTTTATATGCATGTTCAGCCAAACCTTCTAAAATAGCTCCATACCACCCCATTTCTAGTGGAAATACCTTACCTGACATAAGCCAGGGCTGCGTCTGTCTTTTTTATGATCCCATAACATTAATCTTAATAGTCATTCCATGGTCAAATAATGAAAGCTACTGAATCAAGGAGAGCAGAAAATGCTTTATGACTTTGAAAATCAAGCTATTTTCATTTAGGCACATGTTAAAGAGTCTAACTGTCAATCTTCAATTAAACAAAAAACCTCAAACCAAACCCACTGAAAACAAAGCAGAACATATATGAAATGTGAATAATTGGGAAACAAAAGGAAAAAAATGGACAAAAATCTTAGAGTATGTTTTCTCTTTTGTTTTCTTTATTCCTCCCACGAGTAGTGATTCCGTCTATTGTATTTGTATTTTAACATAAAATATCACTAACATACTGATACACCAGAGTTCACATTCTGTTTTTAATTAAAATCAAATATATGTGGTGGTGTATTTTTTGCTTCAAAGGACTAACTGCACACTTATGCTATTTTAAATGAGAACAGAATTTAGCTTGCTACATTTTTTACACACTTCACTGGTTGGGTACTGAGAATGTCTTACTGGATTGGTTGGATTTTTTCCCCATAAGAAAGAGACGTGATAATTTGTATTTGGCAGTTAAACACCTGGTCACTAAATATTTAAAATTCTGAAATGAAATGACTTTCAATAAGCTATGGAGAATAATATGCAAATACTTACTTATAGTCAATCGACATATAACAAGGTATGAACAATGTGTATGCATTGTAATGAAGTGATGCAAATGACCTCAAAAGCTGGAAGACACTGCAAAAGTTGGAATTATATCCAAAATAAGTAATCTGCTGAATACAGAATGCATTAGTATCTTGGCACTGCACAGCTGTGTTTTTCTATCGAAGGAGGATAATGCCTGCTTTCAGATTTGGAAAAAAATTCCTTCCTAATTGAGTTGGGTACCTTTATCTGCATTCAAGCTGCTGCTTGTTTATTTTTAAATAACTGAATTCTGGCAACATTTTATCCTCAGTGAAACACACAGTTTAAAAAGAGTTAGATGTCAGCCTTCTGCTAAGAATATACAACACCTACTTAAGATGGATCTTGACCTTTTTTCTTTTTCCTCATGACTAATCAACTAAAATGTCTTTGTGATCTTACCTATAGCCTCAGACTTGTTCCTCCCTGTTGTCTGATACAGTCATATGGGACAGTCATAAAATACAGCCACAGTCATCCCTTTAATTGACCTGGTGTAATCTCCACCTCCATGCATTTTGAAGGACAGGTTCCTTTCTTAAAGGGGAGATTCTTTTCTTGAGAAGGTGTTCATCACTTTCTCCTCCTCAATTTGCTTGTGCAAACAGTGTGGTGTAGCTCTAGAAGACATGGAGAGCTCAGCAAGACAATACCAAGGGTGGGTAAGGTCAAGTGAAGAATTCAAGATCATAGAATCATAGAATCACAGAATGGTTTGGGTTGGAAGGGACCTTAAAGACCATTTAGTTCCAACCCCCCTGCCAGGGGCAGGGACACCTTCCACTAGACCAGGTTGTTTAAAGCCTCATCCAGCCTGGCCTTGAACACGGCCAGGGATGGGGCATCCACAGCTTCTCTGGGACACCTGTTCCAGTGCCTCTCCATCTTCTCTGAGAAGAATTTCTTCCCAATACCTAATCTAAACCTCCCCACTTTCAATTTAAACTGGTTACTCCCTGTCCTCTCACTACATACCCCTGTAAAAAGTGTCCCCCCCCAGCTTTCTTGTAGGCCCTTAGATGAATCTAAGTAATGAATAAATGGTGCCTGAACCACTCCATGGCTACAGACATGCAGAGTTTTTGGTTTTGTTGTGGTTTAACCTCAGCTGGCAATAAAGTACCACACAACCACTTGCTCATCTCCCCCCCCTCCTCCAGTGGAGGAGGAGAATAAGAGGAAAAGACAATGAAGCTTGTGCATTGAGATAAGAATTATTTAATCTGAATATAAATTAATATTACAGTGATGCTAATCATCGTAACAATATTACTAATAATAAGTAATTAAAACAATAGAAAATAAAACATATGATACAATTGCTCACCACCCGCTGACTGATACACAGCCAGGTCCTGAGAAGCAAGAGTCAGACCCAGAGAGCACAAAAGCCAGGGCAATTGTAGCAGAGTCCGGGCAAACCCCACAAGTAGCATATTAGAAGTAGATAATTTATAAATAAATCATTACGGTTCCACGGTCTTCATTACAGCAAAGAATCCAACTCCTGAACCAAGATATTATGTTCATTTTTTTCCTACCTCTCCCTAATGCTACAAGCACTTATTTTTCAGAGTTTTGATTCATTTATTTATATTCTCACACAATTTTTTTTTATCATTTACATTTTCTCTTGTATTCTAACCAAAAACAATTTTTCATTTCATATCTTTACTTTCTATCTGAGCATATTTCAGAGAAGTACAGATGTGATCTGGTTACCATGTGTCAAATATAACTCCTTTTACACTTTTCTGTTAAGGCAAACAAACCTTATTTAACAGTCTCTTATCAGTTTTGCACAGGAAGAATAAAGTTCTGTTCACACACGAGATTTGTGGTTTATTAACTTAAGCTTTTTTATAAAGTGAATTAGTTAAACTCCATTGTGGATGTATAACTGTTTAAAAGCTGTTTATTTCAGTTTAGCTTAAACAGATTCCAATTTATGCTAAATTGAAAAATACCTCATTTAAACTGCAATAAAAGTAGCTGCACAACTTTATTTATGGGGTTTAGTTAAATTAGTTGGATTTATTACATTTGTTGAACCAAGATAACAGTATCACAGATTCAAGGCTGAATTTTTAAGCTAACATGTTGCCTGACGAGTTTATCAACTTTTGAAGCACGTATCTGCTGGTATTGCTAATTATCTTGCCACTTTGGGCAGTAACTAACAAAGGCATGTCTGAGAAGGGGTTACTGTGCAAAGCAACTGCACTGTGCATGTGAGTGAGACTTAACATCATGTTAATGATCTACCAACCACTTCATACCAAAAACAAGTTAGAAGACTGGATTGGGACAGTCCTCAAATGCATCAAGATGTTTTAATGGAAAACTGATCCTTATGCATATCTTCTTTATGACAGGGGATTGGTTAGGGAGAAATGTCTTGGTCTTTTGAATTATTTTCCAGTTGCCTCCGTAAGCTCACACTGAGAAGAACAAACATTTCTGTGACTCCTCTAAGGACTCTTTAAAGTCATGGCTATGTGCAACCCTAGCCCAGGTGAAGAGAACTCACTACTCATGTGACCTGTTCTTGCTTACACTGCATTTTTAAACAGACTGTAAGCTTTCTGCAACTAAGGGTGAAGATTTAGCTGGGCAAAACAGTTAGAAAAGTCAGTCACTTAATGTGCAAACAGAAGAAAGGAGGAGCCGACGACCTCAGCCTTAGGTTCCGAGGAATCTGCCACCAGCTCTCCCTGAGGACAGAAATCGTTCCTTGATGGCAAAAATTAATTCAAACATGCACTTAGGCAGCACCATATTATTAATCTAATGTATTTGCAATGATATAAACTTTTGCAGAGGGACTTCAGATGGCAGAATCAAAGTGCATCAAATTTTAGCCTCAACAGGAAAAATAAACAAACATTCACACAAGATGCAATTATTCAGAACCATGAGTGGGTACATGCTCGATTACCACTGTTCTTTATAATGTTTTTCCCAAGCAAATGAAATCCTTTGAAATGATAAATACTAGTAGCTACCTTTTTTTTTTTTTTTTAACTATCACAGCCTGGTAATTCAGATGTCATTCAAAATAAATCTATGGCTGGACTCAATGCATTTTTTTGTTTTGTTTGTATCTTCAGTGTCATATTTGAAAACAGAATTTGCTTTTCGTAAAATGAAAGTTTTCATCACAAACAAATGACAGAAAACATAAGTTCTCTATCTAATATTTCATTAATATGTGTCTTCATTCAGCTGAATGGGACGTTACAGTTATTAATCTTTTCACAAATTATTCCTTCTCCATTTAAGTTATAAACTATAGTCAAAGCACTATTCTACTTTACTTTCCCACTACATACAGTTAAACAACTGTAGAAAGTTTGAACATATGCAGTCATTTGCACATATCTGCATACATTCATATGCATAAACACACATAGCACAGAAGGTGAAACTCAAAGAATGTGAGTTAAGAAACTGAAATTCTCTTCAAGGGCTGAGCTAGCTTTGAAGGTAACTCACTGAGCTGTGAAGTAAAGGAAATACCATGTACATTTATATACTTATTTCCTTCTTAAAAAGAAGAAACACTACCTTGCAATCATTTTGTAATTAATACACTATCTTGGTAGCTTGTAAGGTGTAAAGTAAGCACAGGATTCTTTTTTTTGTTCTTCATCTGGTTTGTGATCCTTTTTTCAGAAGGACAGAATCTGCCATTTGGAAATTCCATTTACAAGCATTTTCATATCAAAATAGGTATCTTCATGTGAAAGTCAGAGGAGCCTTTTTTTGAAATATGTTCTTTTTAAGTTTTTCAAAGAATTCTTTTCAGAAAAGGCAAGCACCTCATCAGCTCTCATGCACACAAATCTTCAAATGCTGTTTTTGAAGAATTGCATTTAAAAGTATGTTCAGTCATATACTGAGCATGAGAAGCTGGGAAAAAGTCTTTGAATCTGAAATACAGCTCATCATAATCTGGTTAAAATTATCTCCAACACCACCTGTCATTATTAATGCAGGAAGAGATGTGGAAAAATACCTTCAGCTAAGCTACATTATTGCAAATAAGGTCCATCTGCTTTTCACTGTTCTGTCATATAATAATAGCAGCTATATTTATGATAGATTTAGGATTTTGCCTCTAGTAGATGAATGTGTAACTGCTTTTATTAAAAATGCTTTTCTTTGAGGGTGTTCTATCATCTTAGCAGACCTTATACCTAATTTTCAGTGTGGAATACTCAGTCTTTGATATATTTCATTGTTAGGTAATTTTTTTCCCCAATTATTTATATTCTTATTTTATATATATTCAAATATATAACAATGACTCTATTTAGCATTTTGTGTTAAATTGTATAGCCGTGTAGAATCTGATTTAAGGCATAATGGCAATAACAGTGATGCTTTAATAGTACAGTAAAATATTCATTATCTGCATCCTTGAAGGAAAGACATTAAAAAAATAAAATCCACAGAGTAGTACTTGATTTCTAAGTAAAAAACAAACAAACAAACACCAACAATGTTTGTTAAAAAAAATGAAAAGGAAAAGCTTAAAAGATAAAATGCTACCTGTTATCATGGGTAGTGTTCAAAACACAACAGAGAGATTCAGAGTAAGCAATGGGTATGGTTGCATTAGCTAGCAATGTGGTGCATCGACTGTGTGACTTGTGGTGTGACTTGTTCTTGGCTTGCTGTCTGTTTTCCACGTCTACAAAAATTCTAGTGATTCTGTGTGCCCCAAAGAGTATGCTGGTCAGACCAACAAACACTCACCAGTAAGATATTAAGCACACCAAACAAGGTAAAAGATATGATTGACATTAAAAGATATCCTTCAGAAATTGTAATTTATGTCCAGAGTAGAAGAAGAGAAAGAACACAATATCTGGGAAGTTAAACGCAAAAGCATGACAATACAGGCAAAAAAAAAAAAAAAAAAAGGAAAAAAAAGAGTGTGGGGAAGTATGCATTAAACTCAGAAAAGAACTTATTTTTCCTAGAGTCATTAGAAGAGTTGAATCGGTCAAGAAGTCTTCAGGGCCATAAGTGTTCACTGGGCTATACAAGCACTCAAAGAAGACAAGATCACAGCAGAAATACTATACTAATTCTGTCTTTCTAATGGTGCTCAGTACAAAGATTTTTTTTTTTTTCTTTCCTTTAAGGCATGATTCTAAAGTGTATAGACTGGAAAGCCAGTAGAATAAATTTCAGAATAAAGTGATAAAGTAAATCAACACATTATAAACTGAATAAAACCAAATCACCTGAACCGAATTACATTCACTAAAGAATGAATACATGTAGTCTGTGAAAATGTCTGACACTTCAGAACTTTTCCTAATTTCTACATTAAAAATTTCTCAGGATAATTGGAACTGGAACAGAGACGTACAACAAAGTGTCAAGATACCACAGTGCTGAATAACTGAGCAGCAAAATAACAGATGAAATTCAGTGCTGATAAAACCTGAAGGTAGCTTCCAATCTGTGAATTTCTAGTCCTTCAGCCTAGAAAGAGCACTTGGGAGATAGTTCTGGAAGTCTCAACTCAATACTCAAAAGTACTTAAAATATTAGAAGGAAATAAAGGACAAACCTAAATGGCACTATGCCACTTTAAAGCCATGGTGCAGCCTCACTATGGATAATATGCACAGTTCTACTTACCTATCTTCAAATAGATGAAGCTGAAAGAAGAACTTGAAAAGATGAAGAAAGTGTGATAATGCTGACCAAACAAGTGGAATGGCTTCCATAACAGAAGAAGCTGTAACTGTGGAGGGGAGAAGTTAAGAGTCTATGACTCTACAGCCTGGAGAAGACAGGGCTATAACCCTACATACAAAGGCAGATATGATGAAAGAGTGAATAGGAGATTATTTTTTTCATTATTCTTCCTTCCAGAGATGCTAAATGAAATAAAGAACTAAAAAAAAAACGGAAGGACTTTCTTTATGCTCCACACATTTCAATTGCGGAATTAATTCCTATCAGGTTCTTTGAATGTCAGAATTTTAAACAGACTAGAAAAGTTACCACAGAAATTATGGAAGAAAGGTTTGTTATAGGCTACTGAACAAAATACACTTGATGCAAATTCTTGTTCAGAAAGTCAAGTTCAGAAAATATTGATTAACTGAAGCTGGAAGGATACACCAGGGGAAATAAATCTACTTGTTCTGCTGTAATATTCATTGCCAAACCAGACACAGTACCAGAAAAAATGGATATTTGCAGATATTTTTGTTCTTATATTCTATAAACAAAAGAAGCAAAAATTAATATCATTCAATTCATTATAGGTGCTAAGAAACTCAGATTTCAAAGATACAGAATGGTCTCATCTCTCAATTGTTTCCCACTTCAGATATTGCAAGTTATCACACACACTGGTATGAGTATTATAACAGTGGTTGGTGTGAGCTTACTGACAATAACTATTTCTCTCAAATTCCAGTAGTAACTGCTTCATATGTTGAATCAATTATGCACATTCTTGTGCAAGAAACTTCTATTTTTTCCCACTACCTGTATTGTGACTCATTCATTCTTTCTCCTTGTTTAGCATGCACAGAGATTTTTCCTCATAAGCTTATACAGCAGCACAGATTGAATTTTAATTGTAATTATTAAGAAGCACATTTGGAAAACTCCCATTCCATGATCTGGGATCCTTATAGGACTTACAAAGAAAATTATAAGAGGCAGTTTTCTCTATGACAGGGAATACTTTACTGTGTGATCCCCTGAAGCAAGTGAGCCAACACCTTGTAAGGATCACAGAACAGAAAAACAAATTGTCAGGAATCTAAATGGCAAGGTATGCAAAGTAGAAAACTTGAACATAGCTCACAGCTTATGTCATGTTCTAAAAGTAGTCATACTTACACTTATCCAGCAAGGATCAATTCCAGAAACATGAGCCCAGCACCAGAAATAGCACATGACTTCTAACCTCACTACCCATAGGGACGGATAACTAAATACAAGAAACATGGCTATGCAGAGACTGAAAAGATGTCTTGCAGCAAATGGTATGTTAAACAGTTAGGGCTATGTACCAACACCTTGAATTTCACCTTAAGGTTAATTGATAGTTGTTGGAAAATACACAGCACCGCTGTAACATATGCTTGACATTCTAGCTGACTGAGAAAGCTAGCAAATCTAGTGTATGTTATCTGTTGCTACCATGTGAATAACTCATTGCAGTAATCAGTTTCTTAAACTGACAAAGCAAGGTCAGTTCATGTGGAAGGAATGAAGAGGATCAGAGTGCTTGATCATGCTTTCTTTCTGGTTGGAAAATACACAGCACCGCTGTAACATATGCTTGACATTCTAGCTGACTGAGAAAGCTAGCAAATCTAGTGTATGTTATCTGTTGCTACCATGTGAATAACTCATTGCAGTAATCAGTTTCTTAAACTGACAAAGCAAGGTCAGTTCATGTGGAAGGAATGAAGAGGATCAGAGTGCTTGATCATGCTTTCTTTCTGGTTTTTTGCTGAAACCTGAAATATTTTTTGACTAGGCAAACTGCTTTGAAGGAATATTCTTTCATCAGTATTTTGTTTTTAACTAACAATTTGCATTTAATTACATTCAGGTGCACCAGATTTAAACTAGAAATATGCAACAGCCAGTTTGCTTTGGCTTTATGCCTGATATATGAATTTGCATTAGTAGGATTAACATTTTTCTGGTATACTTAAAAAGCTTTGTGTAAGGATGGATAAAGTCCACTGGAATAATATAATTTTAAATAGTAAAAGAAAAAAATTTCTCAGCAACCTACAAAATGCTAGAGATAGCTTTCTTGATCACAATTTAATAAATTCAAAATAATCATATTTAATTAAACTTACATCAAAGAACGGTGAGTTACAAATTTGTTCTATGAAGAGTAAGAGTTTACTAGAATCACATGGTACTGTCAGCTGATGTAATTTGAAAGAAAAACTCCTTCCATTCAAAGCCCTGAATAATTACTGACTTAAATAACTTTTCATTGCCAACCCAAAACACTGTCTTCATATTGTAACAATTCAACAAGCATCTCCTAAAGTTTCAGGTCTCTTTTTGGTTCACTTTCACATTTCTTTCATGGATAAGGAATGAAATCTATATTCTATTTTATAACTTACTGAGAGACAAAAAGTATTCTGAATTAATTTAGCTTCATGTTTTAAAAATGATGCCAACTTAATTTAAGTACTGTTAGAGGAAACAACTATTTTACCCTTAAACTTCATTGAGTACTCTTTATCTGATTTCCACTACTATGCATACATGTGTGACAGAGCAGAGGTTTGCTCTGCCGTGTTTCTGACAGTATAGCCAAGTCATTCTTTGCGGTATGCTGTAAACTGCAGGACTTACTTCATTGTAAGGAAGTAGAAAGACTTATTATAGCATTTGGCTGAATCTCACTTAAAGCAATGTCAAACTCCTGACAAGCCTCCAATATTGGATAAGTTTTTTAGGTTGTTTGGGCATTTTACACATACCTTGTGTACAGGTTCTGGCCTGTCTTGAATAACATATTTAATACAGGTATTAAAATAAGATTTTTATGTCAAGAAGACTATCTTCATTGAAATTAAGGCAGACCAAGTCAAAACTTTTGAAATAATGTCTCTGAACAATCTATTAAAAATGGAACAGGTCCTACACAAGTTGTTTGGAAGACCTACTCATAGCACCAAGTGGCTGTATACGTAGGAGGTGTGACTGAAATGTGGGAGACCCAGCTTAGGTACTCAGTTCTGAGTCAGGAAAAAGGCTCCATGTAAATGCTTCCATCCTGGCAGTCATCTGGAATGTCCCAGAGGTGATGTCTCTGACTTTGATCAGTTAATCTGTCCTCAATTTGCGAAATGCTAAAAAGATGGAGGTTTAACAAAAATTGCTGTCTTCTCACAAAAAACCAAACACCCTTAGGTTTTAACTACTGAACAAATTTTGAAATCTTTTCTGTCAAGGAAAAGGTCTAACTGTTTTCTGTCACAATTAGCATGAAATACCAGTATCAGTTTGGATCAGGATAGAGAAACATGTGGTGTCTGCAAGGTTCAGATACATCTTCAAATGAGGCCAAATGTCATACACTGTTTCATGCAAGCTGGATGAATTCAAGCTATAAGCTAGTGTCATATTTGGGAAGTTTATTCTTGTAGATCTTGTAGATGCCCCATCCCTGGCTGTCTTCAAGGCCAGGCTGGACGAGACTTTGAGCAACCTGGTCTAGTGGAAGGTGTCCCTGCCCATGGCAGGGGGGTTGGAACTAGATGATCTTTAAGGTCCCTGCCAACCCAAACTATCCTGTGATTCTATGATTCCCTCATCTGATTGCTATCATGTACTTTAAACCAAGGTATTTTTGGGAAGAAACATACACAATATATATTTCTTTCCATGACACATCTAATATAATTCAGTTGAAGCAAAAAAAGAAGAAATCATTTCCCTACTTCAGAATTGTACTGAGTTACAAATGACAAACAACTTTTTATTGTGCTCATCTCCAGCATAGCTTCAGTGAAGGTTTCAATTCACCTGAATAGTAACAGTCTTTAATCAATGCAGTGAAGATAGCGGATTCAATGCTGCTGTCTGTGGCTTCATATCATCACTCTACTAGCTGTTTTTCTTTTCTGACAGGCTTCAGTCACTTCATTTTCTCACATTTCTGGCTCAACAGTTCGGCATAAAGCCATACTGATGTTGCTGTAGGAATTGTTCAAGGTTTTCTCTATAAATTTCTTTTGCTTATGCTCTGCAGGCTTCATATTTACAAGCATCAATGGCTATTTTTCTCCCCACTTTTCTGAAGTCATAGTATTAATACATAGGATTTTGCTTTTGAGGATTCAAGGCAAGCATATGGTAATGACTGCTACACAGTAAATATCACATCAATTTACAATGGATTTTCAGGTGTTTACAATTTAAACTAGCAGAAAGGTTTCTTTCAGACAACTGAAAATTTTATATTGTAATTCAAATTCCTACTGTTCCCCTTTAATAGGTAATTTTTCAATATCACATCCAAGTTCCAAAGGCCATTTTTTATTTACCATAGTAAGAACATACATAGATATCTCAATCATTCCTCCTTCTTTTAGGGTTACTCAGCAGATCTCAATCAAATGGCAAAGCCAGAATTCTTTGTAGACTTGTATGTCTACTTGACTATGTTCAAGTAGACTTGTCAGAAATCGGCGTTTGGCCCAGATATGGAAATGAAGCATAATATATTTAATTAGGGTGTTATAATGATTGCCACTATTAATAGGCTTTCTTGTCTTGTCATATTTTATTAGAAGTTAAGCAATCATTGTACCTTTCAACAGAATGACCTATTCAAAATGAAGCACTGATATGACAGATCTCTCATTGAGAAGTAAACACGCTATTTGGAAAAGATATATTTTGTTCTAGCACTATGTAAGTTATCTCCAGCTAAAATCTCACAACATCCTAGTCATATTTTACACTAAAAAGTTATAGTTCGGTGTAAAGGAAACAATATAAAGTTAGTATATGTTTTTAGAAGGAAAATAAGATTAAACTATACAGACACATCTATACATGCTGGTGATAGTCAGATGGCAAACAGCAGAGGTATGTGTTAAATTCCAGTTGCCTTATAGTTCATTATTGATTTTTTTTTATAGCACCCACCACACTAAGTGTGAATTATACATGCAGCTTTGAACACTCCACCTGCACTCTGCCCACTACTTCAATTTCTTCCAAGATTACTTGTAACATATCACACCTCTACAGTGTGAAGTGTTTGCCATTTTTATTTCTAAAACCTATCTTCTAAGGATGTGTGTGTTTCTTCGCTGAAAAGTTACAGCCATTTAAGAGGCAAGACAGGCAACACAGAAAGTGAGAACAGGGAGGGGTTTTATCTTTCCCACCTTGTGACGCACTATCTAGAAAGAGAAGCTACACAAATTCCTGCAAGGAGAGTGAACTTGCCTTCAGTAGACAACCATCATTTCAGTTTGAGGGGCCTAAGGATTTTGTTTTTCTCAGATAGCTGCCTCTGCAGTAACATTCGGATTTCCCAATAGCTAGTAAGCACTGTTTGGCACAGGCTGTCTAATAATTACTAGTAAACAGCATGCTAGCTTCAAGGCCTTCCATGTAAACTGTACCTACATTAAAATACAACTTTCCAAATGTTATAATTTGCTTTACTCTCATCCATACAAAATAGGTTATTACTAATATAAAGGCATAATACAATTGTACATTGTACAAAAGTACAATGACCTGAAGAACTCCTGTATGTTGCAGGAGCTCTCAGCTGTTTAGATCAACCATATACTGACACTTGAACAGCTTTGGTTTACCATCTGCTTTGTGGGCCAAGCATTAGTTATATACACACTGCATGCCCAAATTCAGGACTAAGAAAACATAGCTTTGACTGTTAGATGGTACTTACCAGGTCTACATTGTATTGTTTGAAAATCCAGATCACTTCAGTGCATTTATCCTCACTACATATTAGGACAGGCGATAGTCTAATATTATGATCTCTTTTATTTAGACACAGGAAAACTTGTAATTCTTAACCAAATTTTTATAGAATTCCTGCAGCCAACATGAAACCGAAATGCATTGCTTAACTTTCAGGACCAAAGATTGATCCTTGCTGCCCTCTTAGCCTCAGAAAATAAACTATATTCTCATTAAATTCAATAGTCAATTTACTGCAGAATATAATCCTTTAATTTACGTCATCCCTACGCACCATACATATCAGAAGTTTAGCTGTAAAGTGTGAACATTCATTTGATTGCGTTATTTAAGCCCACTTACTTTGCTTAGTAATAAATTCGGTTTTAATATTAATTAAGCTCATTCTTATGCAGAGATGAGAACTTGAGTTTTGTTGTTCTAGGGACTCAGACTAGACTCTCCAGTACAGTCTAAATGTCTCCATTATAGAGAATGGCATTTGGCAGTTAGTCAGTTATTCATATGCGATCCTACTGGGAAAGAATTGATGCCATAAGTATGCAAGGGATCATTGCATCTACCTCCTGTCAACATCTTTCCCAAATGGCAAGGACACTTTGCTTTTATAGTTCCTGGCTGCAAAGATGAGTCAGTTGGCAGAAATGCAGCTGTTATAAAAGGGAAGTCATTCAGACAGGGCAGGGAAGCATAAAAGAAGATGCTGTCTCCATCTTTTACTGGGAAGAGATTTAATTCCCCTTTAATACTCTAGCTATTTGCAACGGCAATTGGGATCTCACAGTGGCATCCGTGGCCAAATGTCACTACTTAAACTGTGTGTACTTTGAAGTTCTTCTAACAGTTTCTTCTTAAATACTACCTGACACAAGTCATGCCAATGTGACATGATGGCTGTGCTACTGCAAAGCCTTCTATCTTAAAAAAGCCTAGAATAGCATTTTGGTGGCTGAATATGCACTATTGCTTTGAGTTTTCAATTTCTAGGCAGTGAAAACGAACCCTTTCTATCCATCCAACACTCAACCATGAGAACATCTGGTGTCTTTTTTTAATTACATAGACCAATTTTAGAAGCTTCAGAGGAGAATATGTGCAGGCATGTATTCAGCCTTTCTTCGCTGATGCATTCTTCCAGCTTTCAGCAGTTAGCAGCTTACAGACTGATCTGCTCTCGTGCACCAGTCTCTGACACTGTGCTGTGAAACTTTGGAAACCGTAGAAGAATGCAGGGCATTCTTATGCTCCAGGTCAGGCAACATCTCTCCCATGGGCTGGGGGCAACAAGAAAACTGTCAGTGACTTGACAGTCTGTCATCCTTTGTATTCCCAAACTCTCTGGGCTAGATACTCTTCTTATTTAGGCACTGAACCTATATCCTACCCTTCCTCATGCCTTCCCCATGCAAACGCAAACCAATATCAGAATACCAGAAGAGAGTCCCAATGAAATTACAAGTTTTTTAATTTCTTCGTGTCAGGGATTTAGGGTACAGACGCTTGAGATAGGATTTTGTAAAAATCCTCCAAATACCATAGAATTGCGTTACTATGACAGCTTGTATGAGGGAAGAAAGAGTCCATTTTTATATTTATGTTTTAAGATGATCTCATCTAAAAATTACCAGTAATTTACTCTCAACTGCTTTACTTGGCTTAAATCTTATCTCTTATTTTGACTTTACCTTTTCATTTCTCATTTTAAAGAGTACATACGTTCCAGTTAAAGTGTTATAAACAAAATAATTCTAATTTATTTCCCATGGATAACTACACTGCAGGTATTGAGATCATAGCATCATAGAATTGTTTAGACTGGAAAAGAACTTTAAGATCATCAAGTCCAACCGTTAGCCTGTTCCAATGTTTCACCACCCTTGAGAATGACTGGGAGACCTTATTGCAGCCTTCCAGTACCTGAAGGGACTACAAGGAAGCTGGGTGGGACTTTTTACAAGGGCATGTAGTGACAGGACAAGGGGTAATGGGTTTAAATTGAAAGTGGGGAGGTTTAGATTAGATATCAGGAAGACGTTCTTCACAGAGAGGGTGGTGAAGCACTGGAACAGGTTGCCCAGAGAAGCTGTGGATGCCCCATCCCTGGATGTCTTGCGGAAGGCCAGGCTGGATGTGGCATTGAGCAACCTGGTCTAGTGGAAGGTGTCCCTGCCCATGGCAGGGGGGTTAGAACTAGATGATCTTTAAGGGCCCTTCCAACCCAAACCATTCTATGATTCTATGGCTGGTCTTACTATTGAAGACCAAGGCAAAGAAGGCATTAAGTACCTCAACCTTTTCCTAAACCTTTGTCACTGTGTTTCCTCCTGTATCAAATAAAAGATGAAGATTGTTCTTAGCTCTCCTTTTGTTGTTAATGTATTTATAGAAATATTTTTTATTGCCTTTTACAGCAGTAGCCAGATTAAGTTCCAGCTGGGCTTTGGTCCTTCTAATTTTCTCTAACTTCCTTCTACTCCTCTGTGTTGCCTGCCTGTTCTTCCAGAGCTCATAAATCCCCCTTTTTCTCCTGAGTTCCAACTAAAGAGTTTTCTCCTGAGTTCAGCCAGGTCAGTCTTCTTCCCCACCAGCTTGTCTTTTGGCACATGGGGATGACTGTCTCCTGCACCTTTAAGATTTTCTTCTTGAAGAGTGTCCAGCCTTCCTGGACTCCTTTGCCCTTCAGGACTGCCTCCCAAGGGACTCTGTCAACCAGGCTCCTAAACAGGCCAAGATTTCCCCTCTTGAAGTCCAAGGTGCAGTTCTGCTGTTCACTCTCCTTGCTTCTCCAAGAACTGAAAACTATCATTTCATGATCACTATGCCCAAGACTGCCTCCAACCATAACATCACCCACAAGTTGTTCTCTATTCAGAAACAGCAGGTCCAGTGGGGCACCTTCTCTCATTGGCTCACTCACCAGCTGTGTGAGGAAGTTTTCTTCCATACACTCCAGGAACCTCCTAGACTGTTTCCTCTCTGTTGTCTTGTATTTCCAGCAGACATCTGGTAAATTGAAGTCCCCACAAGAACAAGGGCCAGTTATTGTAAGACTTCTCCCACCTCCTTATAGAAGGGGCTACCTCTTCATCCTGGCTGGGTGGTCTATAACAGACCCCCACCATGATATGTGCCTTGTTGACCTTCCCCCGTGTTGACCCATAAACACTCAACCCTGTTGTCACCATCATTAAGCTCTACACAAACAAAACCTTCCTTGTCATACAGGGCTACCCCACTGTCTCTTCTTCGTTGCCTGTCCCTTCTGAATACTTCATAGCCATCCATTGCAGCACTGCAGCTGTGCCAGTCATCCACCTCGTCTCCATGATGGCAACTGTATCGTAGTTTTTGTACTGTGCAATGGCCTCCAGCTTCTACTGTTTGTTGCCCATGCTGTGTGCATTGGCACAGACGCACTTCAGTTGGGCTACTTTTCCCACCACCTTTTTGGTAAGGATAAGACTGAAATCCTATGTGACCTTTCTAAGGCATTTCTGTGGTTTCTAACACAGAAAGTGCCAGCTTCCACTGCGTGAGCTGTGGGTTCCCAGTGGCTCCCTTGGCTCCCCTGAGGTTCCTCCAGTTTGGTAAACCCCTCCTGAGACTGAACAGCTGAAAGAACTTTCAAACTATTTTCAGCAGTAAAATGAATCCTGCAAACATTCCTCAACAGCAAAAGGCTACTAGGCCAATTTTGAGAGTCAAACAGCTGCTCTAGAAAGATATATCAGGTCCTTTAATGAGATAAAAACTATACTTGTTAATTACAATTACCTAATTATTTTGCATCAGAATTGTCACAGTCATGTAAATATGTCAAACTTTTGATTCTGAAAGTAAATGACAGCATATAGACAGGCAACTGAAAGAGGTCTGTTTTCTACTCAGACTACTTGCTAAAATGTCTGTCTCATGTTTTAATTTACAAACCAGCATATCAATTTATACAACATATCTACTTATACATTCATATACAGTATTTAAAATGAAAAATAACTTGGTAAGCCCATTTTATAAAGGCATATTTTAAATTTTATGGATTCTAGAATTAATATTTTTAAACCTTGGTGGTGGTGGGACATATTTTTAAAAGAGTGAATGAATAAAGAAACAAAGTTAATTATTTTTCCTGCAGAGAAAAGCAATATTAATCTGGAGGGAAATAATCATAAAATGCTTTTCTTAATTTGGGAGACCTTAAACATTAATTTTCATGGAACACAATGTTTTTTTTTAATGTTACTTTAGTATTATTTAATAAGCAGAGAGGATCTTCTGAATCAATTTCCACTGCCAAACTTCAAAAATTTATGTTGAAATGTTATTTCTTCAGGATAAAATGACATTGAAAAATTTTCTGTATTTTTTAATTGTTTAGATTATTTTTGTTGATTTCTTCCCTACTTCACCAAGGAGTAGTCCTAGGAAAAAAAAAAGGTTAGGTAAATTTGGTTCAGCTAATTGGAATTTTACCTGAAATTTGATTCATCTGAAAATCAGTTCATGCAGTTAGTTAACCCATGCAGTGTTGTTCCAATAAATCTTGCAAAACAATGCTTATATATGATAACATATATGTTAGAAATCACATTGTGCTTGTTTCATAATTGTGGTTTTACAGATGTCATCATCAATATATAGGAAAATACTGCTGATTCAATGACTCCTTTGTTACTTTCTGTAGTGAACATTCCCCTTTATGTAGCCTGTTACAAAAATTTCAGTCTAATTCATATTACCATGGTACCTGGGTTGGCAGCTGAGGATAGTGGACACCTATTGGGAAAGTTAAGCTATGCATGAAGAGAAATACATGTCTAAAACCCATAGAAAATAATGTTTTGTTAAAAATAATATCTAAAGAACAACAAAGCAATGCATTACCAGTTGTTGGTTTGTAGTATGCATTTGCCCATTTGGAAAACAGAATTTTCATACAGCAAACAACTGTTATAAGAAAGATCAATACACTAAAATTAATGGAATTAATTTTTCTATAAGGAAAGCAGAGGAGAAATATTCCTGTCTAGATATCTATTTTATATATATATATACATATATATACACACACATATATATAAAATATATATATAATCAGAACTGAGTAATACTGAAATCTGGCTGAGTTTCATTTGTCTATCAGAAGCAGCCCAGACAAATGCCAGATACTTATGTTGTTTCACTCCTAAATTGAATACTAGATTTGAATCAAATATATACCTATTGCATAGTTTACTTTTGAAGCATAGACTGTTGTCTAGGAGACCTAAACTACATACATTTTTCCTTTCACCACACTAGAAATTAGTCAGAGTCAGTATACTTGACATGCTGAAAGATCACAGATAGGTCCCTTGTGACTCTTTTAGGGAAGATACTATATAAATGTATTGTGTTGTTACTGCACTGAAGAGACTGTTTAAATTCTCCATTGCTCATAGGTCAAAACCAGCACATTTCAAGACATAGATATAATATCTCAAGTGAAAGAGTAAAATATTGATTTTTCTTTAGATAAATTTCTTCAGATACTGTACTACTTTGCATTCATGTATCTGAGGCAGATTATTGCTTTCTTATTCCACCACTTTACAAAACAATAAATTCTGGCATATAATACTTTATTCTTATCAAAATATGTGGTTACATTCCCCACACTGCATCTATTTTTCCTTTTCTTAGGAATCAACTGTGTGTTTCTGATGCTGAACAAGTGTACTTACAGAGGTTGGAAGAAATGGTGCTGATGTAATGGAAATGCGTTGTTAGGGGGAACAGAATCTGGAAGTGAATATTATGTTTAAACCCTAAGAAGAAATTATAACTTCTCAATGTTTCCTTTCAGAACAAAGGAAGCCCCACAAACACTTCAATTCTGTTGGGTCATTCATTCATTGTATTTGAAAGAAAAAAAATATTGTATAATCAGAACACCAAACTTATCTTGAGATGTAATACTGCTCTTGCTTAAGCATTCATTGAGCAAAGGGGGGCAGATTTTATTGTTCCTCATACCACGTTATCACTATCCATAGGTACCTTTAATACCAAATTCAGTAAACAAGTTCTGTATACCATAAAGTCACTTCATGTCAATTTTTACTGAAGAGAGTAATTACTAATTTTCAAGTAATACAAAGGTAATTATTTGTCTACATTTATTGTCATATACTCAGGAATATGGCTGTCATTTAGATTAGTCCAATCTGAACATATCCTAGGCTAGGCCTGGAGTTTACTTTTTTAAAAATTTTGGAAATAGAGCCATGCTTTCACTCTAATACTGATCTAGATCAACAGCATTTGGCAGGATTTTGAAACATAGACATTACATACATAAAAGGAATAAAACCTAGATTTGTTCATTTCCCCACATATTCCCTTGTTTCCATGAAGCAGCTGTACAAAAGACAAACAGATGTGTGCCAGAGATTTTTCTTTTCCTGCGAATGTTTTGCATTTCTCAGTGTTGGGTCACAGAGATTGTCACAAAAAAAAAGACAAAAAAATATATTTTCGCTATAGTAGATAATCAGTGAAAGTTAAATGCAGCTGATAAGGGAGGATGTTCTCTGAGACAAACTAATGCACTGAAGTCAGTTGAGCTGTTTGTGCATATGCTGCAGTTTTGTAACACTTTCAGCAGTGGTGGAATAGGATTTCAAACATTCCAGAACAGAGAAAAAAGCTTGACTGTCATTACAGCTTTTCCAGAAATACAGTCCAAGTGGTGGACAGACCACAAAATGCAAGATATTGTTAACTTTTGTTTATTGTCCCTTGTGCTGGGTTCAGTCAGGAAAGAGTTAACTCTCTTTACCGTGGCTGCTAGGAAGCCGTGTTCCTGGATGAAGGGAGCAGCACTGATAAGTTCTTAGCTGGCGCTGGGGAATGCCTGCACTGAATTCAAGGTCTTTCTCTGCTTCTGATCCTGCAGCTGCATTCCCAGCTCTCGCTGTCTCGCTACAGGCGGTGCAGGGTGCACACAGTTCAGGCACCTGACCCAAACTGACCAAGGGAGTGTTTCATGCCATAGTACGTCATGCTCGGGGCAGAGGCGAGGAGGGCAGCTGGGAGCCATTACTCTCTCCCTTACTCTCTCTCGTTCACTCCCGTACACTTGCTAACACTCTCCCTGACTCCTGCGTTAGCTGCTTTGCTAACTCCTGTGCTGGTTCATTCGTGAGGGAGTTGGTGGGTTTGTTTAGTTTTCCTGGTTGTGCTATCACTGATAGGGTTTGCATGGAATCTGTTGCAATAGCTCTCAGGCTCCAGCCCTTGGGCTGCGTCTCTCAGGCTCTCTGGCTCTGACTCTCACTTCTCAGCACCTAGTTGTGCACTGGTCAGTGGGTGATGAGCAACTGTATGATGATTGTATCCGATTGTATCATATGTTTTCTATTATTTTAATTATTTATTATTAGTTTCCTTATTTCCTTTTCCTCCGATTCGTCCCCTCCACTGGAGGAGGGTAGGGGAATTTATGAGAGCAGCTTCATGGTAGTTTGCTAGCTGGAGTTAAACCATGACATCCTTAAACAAAGATTTGCCATCACAGTATTCAACAGCTCTCGCCAATATAATGTTCTTCATGAGTGTAAGTATTGTAAAGCATATTTTTATTATTTCTGCATCTCTCATGTCATACACTTTGCGATATCTTCTGACTGAACTGTCCTGTCTCCTTACTGAATTTCCTAGAATTCCTAACTTGGGGAAGAATGAAATGTGTGATAGATACTGATGCAGAATTCATAATTTTGATTTTATTTTTTTAAAATTAATTCCTCATACTGTTTATCACTAAGCTTGAAAAGTACCTGAGGAAATCACCTTCAAGGATGGAAGGAATAAAGTGATTGTCCATGCTGCCTCAGTCCTGATATTCTTGTGAGCACAGACTGAGAATTGCCAGTTAAGCCTAATTGTGATAAATTATATTTTCTTTATTAAAGGTAATGAGGGACTGTTGTCTAACAGGTAATAACCCTAAAATATTCTTCTAATTGTGGATAAAACCTCAGGTTAGATTTAAAGGACCATAGATGTGACACACCAGTGCTCCATCTACTATACCATTATTACAGCATTCACATTTATATACACAATTAATTTTGGCAAAGTGTAAAACATTATTTGCATAATTATGCCTAACAAGACTTTCTACTACACTGTTACTTTTCATCAAATTATAACTGTTCTGAATCAGTTTTAAGAAAGAGAGAAAGGCAAGGAATGCTTTTGCATTTTTGCATTATGTCCTCCTTTTCTTGCTCTCAACCAACATCTATAGAGGACAGCATTCTGAAATACACAAGAATTTTTAAATAATCCAAGTATAAAGTGCACAATCATAATGTTGACATTAGTTGCATATTTCCTTCCATATAAGAGAAAAACCCAGCCAAGTGAGAGTAGTCATTGCTGTTGGACTGATCATAGCACAGTGCTATGGTTTAATACCAGACATCAACTAGGTACCACACAGCTGCTTGCTCACCTCTCCCCTCCCCCAGTGGCATGGGGAAGACTATTGGAGGAAAAGGAAATTCGTGGGCTGAGATAAGAACAATTCAATAAATTAAATAAAATAATTATACTAATATTACTATCCATACCAATAATACTAACAATACTAATATTACTCCTAATAATATGGCATGAGAATAATACCACCACTAATAATATTGGTAAAAAATCCCCCAATCCCTTCTAATTGGAAAAATTGTTTCCACAAGGCAAACATATTCTTTAAATGTATCCATAAATGTATTCTTTGGAAATCTCTCTAAATTTTCAACCTAAACCAGTGTTTAAAAAAGTCCTATTTCCAGTCTTTCACTGGGAAGACAAAACACCCCTCTGCTAATTTTAGTAAAGAGATTATGTCAAAATTTTCTATAGAGACAGAAATGATAACACAACGACCAGCTGTATACAACAGCTTTTAAAATATGTCACCAGCACTGAAACATGTAGGAGTCAAACTTTAGAGACGCCTTCTTCAAAATTTTCATACAAAGTATGAAATTACTTTCCTGAAGTCAAGCAGCAGCAAAGTGGAAAATAAATACAGAGCTTTGTTTTCCAACATCTTTAGGTTGCATAAGCATTCATGTAAGGATACGTCAGCATAAAGGAAGATACATAGCATAATTTGTGAAAAATTCTAAACATGAGAGTTCTACTTTTGAACATAACTTGTTCTTATTTCAATGACTATACATATGTAGCGGGAACCTGCAAAATTCCAATAAAATTACTACGAAGAGAAATTGAAATTACAGTGAGGGATATAACGACTTTAACTAGCTTTTCCATTTCGAGTTTTGCTGACATGTATTTTAGATGTCTCCTGTATTTTCTCACTCTTTGGCTACTTCTGTTTTTCATGCATCATTATGAACTCTTACATTGTGGTCCTAAGTGGCATATTTACAAGCCTTAAGCAATTTGAAATATATACACCTTAAGTTTGCAAACACTGTAAGGTCATTAAGAAGAACAGTGATTTTGGTAAAAAGTTAAGGTAGATTAAATTAAAAATATTTTTTGCTGTAAATACCTTTACATTATGCAAAAGGCTGAATGAAACTCAAAAAAAAATTAACCAAAACCAACTTTCACAATATGTCCTACAAAATAACTTTTAATATCTTTAAACAATTATGTTTTCATCCCACTATGCTTTCCCCATGCCCTTTTTATATCTGTTAACAAAACCCCAATGTTTTCTCAAAAGCAATTTGCATCACAAAAAAACATGTTGTGTCAGTAATAATATTTCTTTCAGTTGATTCTATTATGTAGATGGGTATTTTCTGATAGTGTGTTTTATCTTAAATATACATCAGAATACTCAGCATTTGAATTACTGGACTCAGTGATGTGAAATAAACTGATACATCTCTGCAGCCTTTGGAATGAATACTCCCTTGACATTGCTGTGAAACTCCTAGAAGTCTATGTGTGCATTGAGTGCAGAATACGATAGGGATTGAGAAATGAGTTTATCAAAGATTAATGTATTTTTGCTGACAGTTGTTTTTTGGTTTACTTGAACTTCAAGAGGTATTTTCAGTTACCTAAAATTCAGCTTCAGGTTTCAGCTCTTAAAAGTCTGGAACAGTACATAACAAGTTTCTGATATTCGTCTTCTGGTATGGAAAACACCATTTAATGATTCAGATCCTTTTTTTTTCTGTGACCTAATTTTAAGAGAAATTCCACTCTCTTAAGCTCAGGACATGTTTTTGAGTTTGCAATTTGAAACCAAATTGAAAGAACAGGAATTTACTACAGGTGCTTTCGAATGAGTCAAGTACAAGCAGACACTATCACAGCTTCTTTAAGTCTACTTTCTATTAATGTTTATAATTTCTGAGTTACAGAGTAGTGACACTCTGAGAATACGTATAACCTGCTTGGTTATATTTCAGATATTTTCAGATAAAATTTCAGATAAAAGGATTCATGTGTTACTTTTTTGCTTCCAGTCTCCTTTTTTTTCCCAAAAGGTTCTGCCTACGTTATGACTTGTGTTTCTTCGTTATCCATGATGAATTAACCATTGCCTAAAGTCTGATTCACAGACCATGATGAATTAACCATTGCCTAAAATCTGATTCAGTGTTAGATGAGCTTAGGCATTTGTGAAGATCCATCTTCCCCACAGCAGTACTGAGAAATGATGGGGGAAAGAGAGAGTTCTCATGAACCAAGCAAGGAAAGGAGTTTACCTGATGGAAAGGAATGAAAATGAGAGCACCAGACTCTTTTCTGTACGGCCCAGTGAAAGAACAAGAGGCAATGGACATGAATTAAAATGCATGAAAGTCCATTTGAATGCAAGAAACACTTTTTACTGTGGGAAGGATGGTCTGGTACAGGAGAGCCGAGAGAGGTTTAAGAATCTCCATTCTTGGGTATACTCAAAAATCAACCGTACGTGGTCCTAGACAACCTGTCCTAGCTGACCCTGCTTGAGCAGGGTGGGTTGATTAGCAGACTTCTCTTCCAACCTTACCCATTCTGTGATTCCATAATTCTATGAATTGCAGTCACTCAGCTCTAAAAACCAGGATGATCCAGATTCTGATTTCAAGGGCACTGAAGTAAATCTGGGAAATCTGCTAAATTTCCCTGAAGTAAGACTAAATTAAGGCAATAGGTTTCTCAGAGCATGATTCACAGCCCCATACAAGCTTAGACAACCATGGAGGCTCTCATTTCCAATGAGGAAAACAAAAGAATTTTCTCTCTTAAAGAACTGAACAAAATGATTCCATCCCAGTGGAAAGAAAGTAACATGAATTAAGGAAAGAAAAAAGGACAAGCTTTATTTGAGCTTCTGTTTGATTCCTCTCTGGTAAAAAATTAACTTCTAGGTCCCCTCTGAGCAGACATGCCCATTTTATACTGTTTTTGAAATAGTCTGATAATACTGTGATGAAAATTCATATCATTTCACTCAGTCAGCTGCTATGTGAGTCAGAGTATAGTATGCTGAGCAACTAGGCCATTTTGATAGTTTAAATCACACTAAGAGGAAAAGCCCCAAACCCTCAAGCTTTAACATAGTCCAATAGCATGCACTTAGTGGTTTTTTTTTTTCTTTCGCATATAAAGAAGAGGGCAAGATACAGGTCATAAAAAGAAGAAGTAAAATCTGACATTACACTGAAGATTTAATACTGATTTTTTCCACTGCCAATGTAATCAGAAAAATAAGATTCCAACCACAACAAGTCAAGCATATTAAACAAGCATGGTTTATCTTCCCAAAAAGCACTGCATAAACTGCTCTGTCAAGTATTAGTAGTCAAGTTTTATCCTTTAATGAGGAAAGTGTCATGAATTAAGAGAAGTGAAATGTCTAGAATAATAATTATAAAGTTAAAGAAAATTAATGAATAACTAAGAGATATGTTTTTTTGTGGTTTTTTTTTTTTTTTTTTTTTTTTAAAGTGTGATAATACAAGATAGAAAAGCCAAGCTAAAGAAGAAAGTAGTAATGGTAGTAAAGCATAATAAATATAGTGTGAAAATGCAAATAGGAAAGCAAAAGACACATCAAAAACAAACAACATAGATTTAGTATAAAAACCCCGATCATCAGCTGCAAAGACAGCTGGAAAATATCACTAGAGATTGCACAGAATGAACTCAGTCAAAATGAGAGTGTTGTTCTACCTTGCTCATTACTTCAAAGTGTAGGGTAACAATGTCTAAACAGAAAATAAAGTGATCATCAAAAACTCAGAATAAGGTGGAGGAATTTTACAAAATGCCATAATGCAGCCAGATATGCACAAAAGCAATTAAAAACATACCAGGATTTTTGAAACATTTTCTGTTTCAAATGATTTCAAAATGCTCATTTACTATGATAAAAACATTTCGTGAGAACATTGGCAGGTTCCAGGAAGCTTGCTTTAGACAGAAAAAAATATTTTAAATTTTATTTGTTTTGAAATGTGTTTAAGTATTGTATTGTAAATCATTAACACAAAATTAACAAGTTGAAACAGGAAGCAAAATGTTCCAGCTGAACATTTTTTTCACTATTTCCACTGAAACAAACTATTAATAATATAGTACTTATGAAAGTACTGACCTGCCATGTCGTTCACAGTTCTGGAAACATATACTCTGCATAGCAAGTTTTCTAAGAAAGAGTAGACAAAACTTCTAAAGAAGTATTATGGCCAGGCATGTGCAAAGGCACTATGCTGTTGTTGCAATCAGTTTGGTTAAGACAACCTAAAAATGATTCTCAAAAGAATAGAATAGTTTGATTAGGGTTAAACATGTATTTCTGGATGCAAGTGGGAAGGAAATAGGCTGTGCTAAATACCAACAAGTCAGTGTGGAACTGGAAGATATGGTGACTGTCATTTTGTGGAAAAATGGAGACCTTCAATCTCTATTTTTAAACACATATTTTAGAGAAAACAAATTTTGAGAATTTGATGTGCATCAATGCTTTCTATATATATCTGTATGTTTAGGCAGATGAAGAATCATAGCATGTGAGTGACTTTTTCCAGCTTGTTGGAACTGGATTGTCACAAATTATGACAGACCATTAGTCCTTGTTTCCAAAAGAACTGACAGACTTGCATTTGTAAAGAAATTTGATGTGAATTTGGTTTTTTGCCATTTTTCTCAACATCTCGCAGAGAAGGACAGCTGGTTGCAAATTCACCAAATGAAATGTTTGCCACTGTCAAACAACAATTTGAAGAAATCATGATATTTAATACAAATCTGCCAATTGCCACAGAGCCTTTTGAAGATAAGGAGAGAGGTAAGTTTCTCAGATCCCCTGATTCTCCTGTGGGCATCAGAGGCTCTTGGCCCCCGTGTTCTGAATTATGGGGCCATACCTCCACTCTCTCAAGTCTAAATAATCTTGAATTTCAAGCACAGGTTGTTCTTGAATGATAAAGAGTATTAATACCTCTAAAGAAGAATATTAATAGCAATAAAGAGACTATTGCTGCCAAATCACTTTCTAGTATGGTTGCATGTTTAGGATTGACTTTCCCAAGACAGGAAGAAAACGTGAACTTTCCCCCATGGCAGGTGACTACCACGCTGCCCAGGTAACCCCAGTGTTACTGTACAAAACAAAGAGTCACTGTTCCTGTGGGCTTTTTTTCCCTGGCCCTGTGAGAACTGCCCAGGGTAGTACATGCTCTACATCAGCAGGTGACAGCAAGGCAGTAGTGACGTGTGACCTCTCGTCTAGCCCATCTTTGGTATTAGAGTACTTACTCTCCTCACATCTCCCCTCGATGGTGTCTGAAACATGTTCTGAGCGCAGGCAGCAGAAATGTAGTAGGGACTTAGTCCTGATGCAGCCACAAGGTGTGACCGATGAGGAATATTTGCTGGGACACCTACTGAAATGGTTGGATTTGATCAGCAGGGAACTAAGGCTGAAGAGGAAAAGGCCTGGGTAGTTTGGGTGTACTGAGTAGGTGTGAGGACAGGGGCTATACAAGTGAGGGAGTTGAGGGAGCGATGGATGAGCAAGGGGAAGGAAGGGCAGGGGTGGACGGGGGCCTACAGAAAACAGAGAAACTGAGATCTTTAGGGGTAATTGACTGGGCCTTGCAACCAGTGTGGGGCAGTGGAAGCTGGATGTTGGGGGATACACCCTTGTATGAGTTTGGAGACAGGAAGGGAGGGATGCATTGTTGTTACATCTGCACCTCTGAAACTAGCTAAAAAAAACACAGAGGGAATTGTCCCTTGCCTCCTGGTGATGACCAGCATCTGTTATTTTATCTCCGAAATATATTAGCCTAAGCAGTAAACATAACTGAGGGATCTGGCTCCACTTTGGACCTTGGCTCTTACTCATTACATGTTGTAGTGTGTATGGCATTGTAACATTCAAGTGGATTACCCCTTGCAAACGGGTATTTCATAAAGCTTTGCACCCTTCTAGTTATTGCCAGAACTGTGTCTGAGGAGTGGTGCATAGCTAGATTTCATATGATACAAATTCTATAAATGTACTCCAGTGTAATTTCCATGTGGTTTGTTTATCAGGTGATGGGGAAAAGACAGAACAAAAAATATTCTTTCCCTGCCATAAGGATGAATATACCCTTACAAAAATCAGCCATGTCAAGATATGTCTTTGACTTTAATGTGTGTCAGTTGTTAACTGTTGCCTAATTTTATTTTTTTTCTTGTGTACTGAATGATAGTAAATTTTACAGTTGTCTTCTGAGTTACAAGATTAAACATAGTATCATTAGACAGTTAACAGTCAAGGCTTCTGCTGGCATCAGTGATAATTTAGTATGACCTAAGGAGTTCCTGAATTAACATTGTTAATACTTAAGTCCTTTCTCACTATTGATTCTATTCTCATGCTTGAACAAGACTGGAAAATGCAGAATATTAAGGCTCAAAGAAATAAAGCAACATCATGCCTACAGTGGTTCTCATTGAGCTATACCATTCATTAGGTCCATCTTTTGTTCTTTATACACTATCCTTTATGATTTTACTTCAAGAAATGGAAAAGTTGACATGTGTTACACCTTGAATTGCTATAGAGAAACAGCACAGTATTACTGGAAAATTGAGAATATAATAAATCTGAGGGGTGATTCAACTGCTAGAAAGTAAATTATTTTATCCCTGAGCAAGGCTTACACTTTCTCATCCTGGAAAAAAACTAGCATCTATGTTAACCTATGTGAAAAAAAGTAGAGTGATGCAATTTGGCAAATAGCTATATTTGCCTATCACTAGTTATATAATCATAGAATCATAGAATGGTTTGGGTTGGAAGGGACCTGAAAGATCATCTAGTTCCAACCCCCCTGCCATGCATATAACTGCATAGGTTTGAAAATGGCTCAGCAGCTGCATTCTTACAAGCCTGGTTTTACAGCAGAATTTATATAATTCATCAATGAATAACTGTGACAGCAATTAATATCTTCTAGTAAGTTCTTATCTTTTTCCACAGGCTCTCTATCTTTAACAGCTCTTATAGTTTTACTAGAAAATAAAATGGAGATAATGTCATATATTTGTGTACATATTCACCTGCAAAAATAAATGAAGGATTCACAAGACCGTTTCTTCTTCCTGACGATAACTTTAATATGCAATATCTGTACAGAAGGACTGCTGCAAGTACAGAAGACAGGGTACTCTTGCACTGACCCCAGACCTTTGGGATGTCCACACACTTTCGTTAAAACGCCACATATTTTGTTGTTTTGTTCTTGGGAGAGTAAATCAGAGGGAGAGAATAAGACTCTCATGTGACATGGTGCTCAAAGGAATATAAGAACCAGTGACAGAAACTGTGGGAAGGCAGGCAATGTAGAAACTGCCCATGCGATACTCTTTGGATGATTCATCATGCCCGATTACCTCAATTCTGGTTTTCTGCTGTTTGGGTTGGAAGGGACCTTAAAGATCATCATGTTCCAATCCCCCTGCCATGGGCTGGGACACCCTCAATTCCTTGCCTTGATTTTCTGCCATAATCACTCAGAGAGATACAGGATGCTCCAGGTTGCAAAAATCATCTGACATTCTGAAAAAATGGATTTCTTCCAGTTCATACAGAATGCTTCAGTCAATGCAGAGAGCATGGAACTGTTGCAGTAATAAGTATAATGGAGTCGTGCTATACTAATTTGTTATCCCTTTTTATGGTCAGCTATATGAACATAAATAAGATAAAAACTGAAGTGATGCATTTTATTCCTGTGAGTTCTTGCTCCCAACATAGAGAATTTTGAGGCCCTCCCATAACAGCACTATCTCCTCATTTAGATAAATCAAGAAAAAAAAGGAGTGGAAAAACATGTGGCAAGAGAAGTTAGTATTTCTCAGACTAGATTAGTGTCTATTTGGCTATGTACTCTGAGAGTTTAACATGACAGATGACAAATATGACAACATGAGGACTCTATGACTGCAGTCATCCTGCACTTTCCTTACTCTGTCTACACAGTCTGATTCATTTATAACACAATTTTGGTTTTCATCAGTTTGCATCTCTAACTTCAGGAGAGAAAAATATGAATCAGAAAATACTTCTTTGTATTTATTATTCCCACATGAAAAATGGTCCATGAAATGACAAACTTGTTAATCTGATCTGACTTTGAAATTTTTTTTTCGATTTTAGAAAGTATATTTACTGACATTCTCGAAGCTTAAGAGAAAAAGATTAAAGATAGAGCTGGTACACAGCTTTCCATCATTAAAGCAAAGGAAAGCAGAACAGTATTTGAAAAAAGAAATGGTACCTATTAGGAATGACAGGAAAAGCTCAAACATTTAAAAAAAAAAAAAAAAGAAAAACACCCAAAGTATATTTTGGAAACATTCTTGGTTTCTAGGCAAAACAAACCAAACCAGTTAACACTGTTTTAATAATTCAGGTATTAAACCATCATTATAACATTAGCAATATATGTGGTAGCTGTACTTTTCCATAATTGTGGAAATGTTTAAGGTTATTCTGAACTTTCATAGCAAGAAAAAAACATCTGTCTCAATAAAATCTGACATCATTAACACTTTTGGAGCTAGGTTAGTCATAGCTGCAATACCTGGATATCCCTATTACAGCCTTCTCAGCTTGTAAAGTGAAAGTAATAAATTAAGTTTCCTGTGGAAACACAGGAACACAATCACAAATGAAGAGAGACTGTGGTTGTTCTGGGGATATAATTCTTCTATTTATATATTTATTTATTAGCCAAGAAAAGAACTGCAGATCTGGGAGGAAAGATTGTCTTGAATAGATGGCCTAGAGGATTCTGAGAAACTATATAAATTACATTTCATGATGGGGATATATTTTTTTTTTAATGAAAACCATATCTTATAATAATTTGAATTTTTTTTTTTTTTGTGAACTCCAACTATTTTTTTCTGAGTTGGTGGGTGCTGGTAGGACTTTCTGTAACTGAACAGATATTTTAAAAATATTTTGCCTAAGCTACAGACACAGACAAAGGCTTGGAGAATATCTAATTTCTGTAGGTAATTATGGGATAAAGAGATAGTTCTGATGACTGATACAGGTACAGTGGTGTTTGACTCACAATATGAACTTGCACATAGAATTAAGTACATCAGTGTGAGTGAGAAAATCACAGCCTTGTTTCTAACTGTCACATTAAATTCTCCTTAGGAACCATACATCTCTGTCTTAAAAAGCAAATAGGCAGTAACATCTGCAGGTATTATCCCACCCTTGTAGAACGACAATCCAGACTAAGAGACTGTTTAATACTGATATCTAGGGACCAAATCCATAACTGATCATTAAGACTTAAAAAAGCTAAATGTTTTAGCATCTGAATATCGGCGAAGCAAATCTGGATTTCTGTTAATAAATCCTGCTGTGCAACCGTCCTCAAAACCATGCAGGTAGCATACATAGTAGCTCTTTGAACAGATTCCAACAATTACCAGGAAAGTTATGTGCAGCGGAAAGCTGGGATAACATAGAAGCCATTTATGTTGATCTATTTTAACATGAATATATACGGAGTAAGTTCTTCAACTTTGACCTGAATCTTTTTCAGCCTACAAGTTGAGCATACATATTTCTAACAATTTGTAACTGTGGCCGATCAAAGGTCTTTTTCCTCCAGGCATGCACAGGTGGCTCTGAGGCTGTGTTTGTATTGCCATTTTGTGAGACCCATAGTGACAAACACATTGTATATGAAATCCCAGTGGAATGAGGATTCTTTTGTTTCCTTCTGTAAGGGTTATAAATAAGCCATGTGGCACAAAACAGACTGCTGACTGAAACTAATGTGCACACACAAAATAAATCAGAGAAACCTTAGCAGTTTACAGATGGACATTTTCAACAGGATCCAGAGAAACCAGAGTATTTTTACACAAATGAAAGAACAGCTTCACTGCTTTCTACAGGCACTTCTGGGAAGAAGCTTCTATCAGATATTCATGGTAGCCTCTTGTCTACACAAGTCTGGTTGATGGAGTAATAGTGTCGACTCACCTGGCACCAAAACTCAGCCATTTTCCCTTTCACCATCCAGTAAATCTGTGGCTGTCAGTGATAGGAGCTGATGGGAAATGATAGCCTTATTGAGCTGCCTCATGAACTGTAACTCATTTGTTCTGAAGACCCAGACTGACAGCCTCTGCATTTCTCCCTTCCAGCTAAATTGAGTATAAATCACTTTATCATTTTTTCCCATGACAGTTTATCAGAATTCTGGAATTTTATATGAGGTCATAGAGGCTGGTGATAGAAATAAGACTCACAGTCGATCTTGTTGTTACAGAGCATGGCATCTTGCAAAGTTTAACATTCCCATAAAAAATTGCAATTTGACTTCCACTAACCAGACTCCTGCATACACTTGTACGCACACACTTTACATGGTGATAGAGAAGGGAAGATGATCAGGTTCACTTCTACTGGGCAAACAATCTAAGCTTATGACTCCTGTGAACTTACAATTTATAATTACTTTCAGTTCTTGGTAAGTTAATTTCTCATTTTGACCTCTAAATCTCCTAATACATTCCCTGACCAAAACAATAATAATATCCTTCACTATACAATCCTACTTCAGCGGCAAAGAAACCCTCTGCTCTCCTTCTTAATAAAGTGCAAAATAGAAAAATAGGTTGGGTATATTAAAAGTATTTATATAGATTGCTGGTCTAATAATGAAAATTTTCTATGAATTTCTTATTCAGAAAAACGAAAGACAATCATCAACAATCAGAATTATATAATGTTGAAGCCATTTAATTAGTACAGGACAGCCAGTTAAGTTGCTGATTCATCTTCTTTCAAAATCCTCTACAAGTTGATATGGACTATGTAAATATTGTTCATTGATTCCAGCACTGAAGAACCTGCTGTCCTTAAGCAAATAGCAACATTTATTAAACACATAAAAAATATCAAGCTTGACCCTCAAAGTCTCTGTATGAAGCAACAAAGGACAGACGCTTAGAAACATAAGTAAGTGTGTAAAATAAAATGACTTAAACTTCTGACTTTACACTTTATAGCTTCAAGGACACTTAGGGATTTGATGACCACTGTCTAAGAATACAAATCACAATTAGGAGTCAGGACTTTTTGTTTGATTACATTGAACTGAAACATATCTCCTCAGGCACCTGGAAGTGAAGCACAGATGACCTAAGCTGAAATGATTGGATTTTGGTTTCTTTTGTGTTCTAGGATGAATGAATTTCTTCAACTGATTTATTTTTTTTTTTTTAGCTTTTGAGGTTATTACATTTTCTTGATCCCTGTGGGTAGGTAGTCAAGCATGTAAGCCCTTCTATATAGGTGAGAAGGTAATCATGTCTGTAGGTGGCTGACATAACAAAGCAGTGTGATACAGCACATCGCCTGTTGAGTGCATTCGTTTTGGCAAGGTACAGCTCTATGGACGTGGAACACAGAGATCTCCCTACTTACCAGCCACACTTGACCATTGCAAGATGCACAGTAGAAAACATGCTATAACAAATAGTAAATTAAAGCCATCACAGCAGATTACGTGGCTAAAAACTGAAACCATTCAATTGTTAGCATTCAGGCTAATGGTGTATACAATGTAACGTATGCCTGAGCCTAGCTTAAAAGGGATTCTTTAAAAGAAAAAATTTCATGCTACAACCCACCAACCTGTTCCCCTTAGAAGGTGTATTAATGCCAGTAAGTGGCAAGTCAAAATGTGTTGGAATCTGATACTTGTAACACAGCAGAAGATGAGCATGTCTCTTAATTATTTTAAATGGTTAAATACTGACATCAACTGACTGTTTTCTACTCCCTTAGCCCTGACCACTGTCATTCTTAATGCTGACCTGCGTAGCAGAGACTTCCCCCACCTTTCCTTATTAAACTTCACTAAATGTTATTTCATCTGCTTTTGTATGAGAGTGCATGTATCATTTGACAGTGGACACTTGCTTGCCCCATTAACTCTACTAATGTCATGGAATTCTTCAAAGCTGATGGATTGGTAAAATAGAAGAATGTGCATACAACATGCAGAAAAAAGACATTTGAGACAAATCTGAATTAAATGTAAACTAAAAATAAAATATGAAGATGCCTGGGAGATAAGGATTGAGGACATAATTAGCACTTCTTTAAGTTTTTTAAAAGTTTCTTATTGAACTGAACACTAAAGGCATTGAGAAGACAATTTAAATCCATGATATGAACCTAAACCAAGAGTGGATTAAATGTGAATATATTTGAATCCTTAATGGTGGTATTTGCAGGGGAAGAAGAATACGTATAAAAATGCCTGGGTTTTTTTTTGGGGGGAGGGGAGGGGGGTGTGGGTGGGATGTGTTTGTTTTAAACTGTTAAAACTAAAATACATGGATCACTTGTGATCAAATGTTTTAATTTTCAGATCTTACTAATGAAACACAATTTGTTTAAATAACCCTGACTGAATGTCTCCTCTTAGATAAATTAATGTATAAAGTTCACAGCGTCAAGAGACAATTTCAGAAAGGCAGATGAACCAATATTTGTAAGAAATAATATTGTGGGGCATAAAACAGGACATACAATCTGAAATGGATTATCTTTCATATTCAGAAAAAATCCAGGCTATCCACAGAAAATCCTACACCTATGCAAATGTAGTGCACCTACATAGCTGTCTATTTTTTTAAAAATATTGTAAGGCCCTTATGAAAAAATATTACAGCTTTGAAGTCTGTTTCTGTCTATAAATTTTTTCAAATATGCTGACATTGTACATTACCCTTGTGTTAAAAAAAGTCAAGTGAGCAAATGTCCAGAAGACACACTCTCCTGCAACTGTCAAAAGGTTATTGCTGTTTTCATGTGGAGAGTTTTAAGGGCTGTTGAGATGAAAAGGAATTATAGCCAAGTCACTTAAGTGTCATGAATTTTCCACTGTGCTTCAGGCATGCTTTTTGGGAGACTCTGTGTGTCTTGCTAACAGCCTGACCTTCATGGATTAAGAATAATTTTCATATTATGAAAATGCTAATAAATTTGAGCTAAAAAGCAGGCTTTGAAAGAGCTATGTTTAAAGGTGCTAATTACAGTGGTTTTGTAAAAAAAAAAAAGGTAAAATGATTGCAGAGAGGGTTGAGATGATGGATATCACACAATGGTATGCAAGCAAGTCTGTCTTGGCATTTTATGGGAGGTTTTTCTTCCACTGAGTAGCTAATATTCTTCCCTGTATTTATTTATGGATTGGAGAACACACAGGAGAAACAAAAAGCATCTTTGCTTTGGACACTCATCTGCTCCCACCCTGAAGTGAGTCAGATAAATAACATTTCTTAGTATATTAATCAGACTGATTTTCCTTTCATCTACATTCCAGATAGAACTACGCATAGTATGAGCAGTTTCACTGCTGGTGAAATGATATCCCTAAAGGACAGCAAAGCTACCAGAGAAAGAAGGCAGGGAAGTGATGTCAAAGCAGACTCATCTTTGTTACTGCAGATGAATTGTAGGTGCTCCTTGAGGGTCACAGTTTGTGATCAGTGAAAAGGATCGTAAAATTTCTGAGCCAAAGCACTGCAATTCAACTGTATGAGAAACGCATCATGATATGGAGGAAAAGAAGAATTCCAAAATTACTTCTGTGAAAGAGAAAATAGATCTTTTAAAAAACAGGAAAACCCAGAGAGATTTTGGAAAGATTAACAGACTGCAAAGCAACAACTGTCAGAAAAGATGGGATTCAGAAATATCTAAATTTCAAAAACAGAGAAGGCAGATGGTACAAATCCTTGACTTTAAGTATATGTATTCTGGACAGTAACATTTCAGTTGCATATTTTATTTCTTCCGTCTTGTTAATTTCTTTCATTTGTTGCATTTTATCTTTGCTGCAGAATCCATCTTTACAGGACACTAAATGAGAAGCATGTTTAAACAACTGATTCCACGATATCCCCCCAAAAATGTTCTCTTATAATACATCACTTGTAAAATTGAAGAGATTCTTTTCTTTTGCCTCTTGTTCCTCATTTGATAGTATAGTGATTAGACAATTTAAAATTAATATGAGGGGTTTAAATAAATAACATCTTTTGTCATCTATAAAGTGTTTTGAAACAGAAGTGTCTCAGCCTTGACTGCTGAAATTTCAGGTAGATTTAGTAGCAGTAGACCATGTAAGTCCATACGTCGAAGCTATTTCAATTTGTGAAATTATAAGGAATTCACTGAGTCAGAAACGAAAGTGGGAATGACTTTCATGACACTGTGATTAGGCTTCCCATATTATCAGAGGATGTCCCTGTTTTCATGTCTCCTCTGCCTTCTGGGTGGAACCTCTCCCATGGACTCCACTGTTAATTCTGCTGTCTCAGAGGGGAGATTGAGTTAAAGTTTTATTTCTGATAATGAGACCTGTTTTTTTTCCATGACTCTGATCTCCACAGCCTCTGAATTCATATATATATATGTATATATGTATGTATATAGGGGCCTCTTTCCAGATTCTCTGAAAGCTATGGAAATTTCCATGCAATCAGTCTTTTTTTTTTTTTTGGGTTTACTTTGGTAGGAGTCTTTTTCTTTTTTTTTTTTTTTCCTGTAATTGATGGCCAACAAAATAATGAGTTACAGAGTTCTCATCTGTCTTTCTTTGGGATCCCTTTACTGTGAACACATATTTCAGATATTAGCAGTGTCATATATCCATAACTGAGAAATATTGTCTATGCACTGCAAATATAGTTCCATATCTAGTCCTGGATTCATACTCGCTTAATATAATTATATCCATCAAACATTAAGTCTTCTTGGAAGCAGATCTGAACAGAAAATAATTCATTCGCCTGCAAATGCTGGTGATGAAGGGAATGCCTTACCATCTGTGTCTCTTCAGGTTGCGATCTTGTCAGATCTCATAAGGTAAGCAGATTCTGACCTGCGTAATAATTGGTTGGGAACTTTCCAAAGTAAATCCCAGGTGCTAAGAAAATTAGCGCTGGTGATTCAGTATTTGGCACGCTTCCCTCTGTTCAGTATCAGACCGGTGTGTCAGCATAATATTGAGAAACCATTTGGTAATGCAGTGTGCCAGCTTCCAGGGGAGACACAATCAGTGCAGACAAGACTTGAGGTGATGAAATATCTGGGGAACTTCTTGCAACGTGACAAGGAAAAATAGCATTTTTGGATATAAATCCAAGATTTTGCTTGTGCAGTAAACTGCTGAGCTGCGTGGGATGATTTGGTACATGCCATCATAAAGAATATCTTAGAACACTGAATGAACAATATAAACACAAAACTTACATGAAGAGTTCTGGGACAATTTTTCATCGACTATTGTTACTACTGTTGGCATTCTTCCGAGAAAGATAGGCCAGAGTTTTTACATGCAGTGTAATTGCATTATTAGGCACCCTTAAAATATGTAATTTAGATAAAAGAAACAGCTCCCATCAGATCAAGGAATAGCCAGGGAATTGAAATGCCTGATTTGTCTTCCTGTTCTGTTAATACTGTGCCTGTGGCAAGCCATTTGCAAAGAAAACTGGACTGCCTTATCAGGATGCAGTTTGCATAACTATTTCTAATCTATTCATGTGATGTTTCAGCAGACTACCTTAGCATACATTAGTTTCTGATATATAATGAGTTTTAATTCTTAATAACTACATTGCTCACAACTGAAAGTTCACCAGGAAGAGAAAAAACAGTGTCTTTGTTAAGGCTAAGCCTACATACATTTTTTATGGAAGGGGTGACTTTCTAGAGGAAAAATTATAAAGCCAGCCTTCAAGAGAACACTGCTCTTACTTTACTCAGAGACTGAAAAATATGTAACTAGTTAATTATGTCACAAACAGAAATACTGTGCTACTGTTTCAGACCACAACTGGCACTCTGTGCCCTCAATACGGCCATGGGTCTGATGTGAAAGTTGTGTCCAACCATCTATTCACATTTTGTGTAGTAATACCTTCACAAAAGAACAATAAATTGGGACGTCCCTTTCCAAATGCCTGAATGCTAGTCTTTAAAATTCAATAGCATCCCTTCAAATAGGGCAGGGTTGGCCCTGTGTGTTTCTGGAGATATGTGTAAATCTATACGGAACTGAATTATAATCAATGTTTATATTCAAAAAATGTATCCTGTATTTAACATTTAGTAGAACATTTATTTGGCAGCAGCACAATCTGCACAAATCTTAAGGACAGACTGAACCACAACAGGGAAGCACAGAGAGTACAAATGTTTTCTATGTACATGTACTAGAAGAACCTATCTGTATGAAAAAGTGACACATAGTTAAAGACAGGTATTTAAGATGTAAATTATCATTCGCCTCATGAATCCATCACTTCTCTAGATTTCATTTTCTGAAGAGAAAATTACATGTATATATTATAGAAATAATTCTTCAAGGAGAAGCAAATTAAACATAATTTTAGCCTTTCCATACTTTTTGATTCTTATGGGGAGTATACTCTAAGCATCGTAGCTAACAGCTACCCCTTGTGTTTCCCTAATCACCTTGACCTAAAGAAGAGGTAAATGAGAGGTACATGTGCAGTTGGAGTATCACATTTTGGCAGTATTATTGCTGTTATGTTTGGAAGGGATAGTTGTATGTGCATTTATTCAAAATATATGTTGCTCTGAGTTTATATTGAAAAAGAACAAAATGTACCATCTTTGTAGAGAGTTGCTGGGCCATGTGATGATTCCCTAAGGAGTTCTTTCTAATGCCTTCCATTTTTTCCTTTGTTAAAAATAGCGACATTGTTGGGTCTCTCAGAAAAAGAGATTACAATTAAACAGGTTTTTCATCATATTAAAATCAAAGAAAAAATGGAAAAGAAAATTAATTTTCTAGGTAGCAAAAGTGTCTGGAACTGTAACATTTTCAAGTCATTAAACTGCATTATGCATCATGGAATTTTATAGTTGAGCAAGTACATCTCAAAAGCAGAAAAATTGGAAGTCACCCTGTAAAAAAAGGAGTCCTGCCCTGCCCTGAATGTTCTTTCCTTTTGCCCTTTGATTTCCACTGAACATAAAAAATTAATCTTTTCCCTCTATTCTACCCAAGACTCAGTAAAGAAACAAATCTCCATCCCTGGAAACTGTCTTCAGAAACTAGATAGCAGATAAACTCAGGAATAAAGACTTCTCACTCAAAATAATCACTGAGGGTGTTTCAGTTGTTCCTGCTTTCTTTGTGTTTCTGCTTTCCACCTCCTAATAGTCGAATATAATATAATATAATTCAGACTATGATACAAAAATATAGCCAAATATGATAAAACTCATTCCAACACTTAGAAACTGACCCCAAACACAATAAAAATGTGGTAAGGAATAAAAGTAAGGAAAACAATTCTTTAACTTTGTACCAGTGAAAAAACTGCCTGCTAATATAGCAATTTTTCCCAACTATTTGCAATCTGTCCTTTGTTTTTGTTTCCTCTGTGTTTTTACTCTCTTCTTCCCTCAAAACTGTCTGATATGTTTTCCTATCCTTAAATATGGAGACCAGGGACATGATTAGCATTCACTTTTACTCTGAAGTGGTTAAACAGATATTACTGAAATCAGAGTAAGAAGCAGCATGCTATTTTAATTAATTAGGTTTCAATTCCTTCACACCTATTATATCATAATTCTATGAAGTGTCTGAAATATATTTTAAACACAGAATTTCTACAGAAAGGAAAATAGAGAGGAAAAACTTTCCTAATTTTTACCTATGAAAAAAGCAAACTTGGTACAAGACTGTTTGCTCTTCAGACCTTTAAAGAATGATACAACTATATAAACTGCACTAATTTTAAAATACATGAGCACAGTGGCTTATGGAAATTACTCCTGCTTATAGGCCTTCTTTTTAAGATTTTGTGGACAATTTTAAAAGGATTAATTTTGTTAATGTAGCTTTTCATCCATTTTTTTCCAACCACCATGAATGAAAATAGATTAGGCATAAGAAAAAATAGTGTAATTAGGAGAAACTAGTCTCATATAGAAGAATCTAAAATGTCCAAGTATCTTCTGTCTCTTTTTTGCATGACACAGAATACTTTATCCATGGTGAATTTTCTCTTGATTGCAACCAGCTTCAAGTCCCCACTTACACCTACTTTTTATTACAGTAACAAAACATTTAAAGTTGGGATCTTGATATGCATTTTTTATTTATGCTACATTGCTAATATTCCTGTTTGCTTAATTTTTGGAGATAAACAGGGAAGGGAATAAAAATATTGATAACGAATGATTTTTTTTCACCTTCTTTTGGGATAAAGAAAGGAAAGAGGACTGACAGAGAGCACCCTTCCTTAATTTACAAAGACTAACTGGTTCTTTACCAGCAAAACTGCAGCCGATGATTTCAAAGCTATCATCAAGATACTGGAATTAAAACAGATCCCAAACACAAACAGTACATCAGCAATTTTCCAAGAGTTACCTCTAATTTTAAGAACCTAGTTTTACACAGTGAAGTGGCTTTATGAACTGTAGTCAGAAATGGAACTGTTTAAACCAAGGCAGTCTTTCTGATTATATAACCCTGAAGTTTGCAGCACAATCAAAAACAAAATAGTAAAAGGAAACTGATTAAAATTAAAGAACAAAAATAAAAGGCTCCTAAAATTCATTCTTTGATGCTGATGTAAAAAACCAGCTGGATGGCTGGGCCCAGAGTTGTGGTGAATGGGGTTAAATCCAGTTGGTGTCCAGTCACAAGTGGTGTTCCTCAGGGCTCAGTACTGGGGCCAGTCACAAGGACAAGAGGAAAAGCCCTCAAGTTGTGCCAGAGGAGGTTCAGAATGGATATTAGGAAAAATGTCTTCACTGAAAGAGTTGTCAGGCATTGGAACAGGCTGTCCAGGCAGGTGGTTGAGTCATCATCCCTAAGGTATTTAAAAGATGTGTGGGTGATACGCTTAAGGACCTGGTTTAGCGGTGGACTTGGCAGTTCTGGGTTAAGGGTTGGACTTGATGATCTTAAAGATCTTTTCCAACTTGAACAATTCTATGATTCTAAAAGTGTGAATTAATTGGAACCTCTCTAATGACCAACCAGTATGATAAACTATGTTAAAAAGTTGAAATTCAAAGACTTTTCAACATTTTATAGTTTAGAAATTGTATTTCTCCATCTTATATGTTACTGTGTGTTCTGGTTTCTGCTGGGGTAGAGTTAATTTTCCTCCTAGTAGCTGGTATAGTTCTTTGTTTGGGATTTAGCATGAGAATAATGTGATAACACACTGGTGTTTTGATTGTTGCTAAGCAGTGCTTATACCAACTCAAGGACTTTTCAGCTTCACAGACAAGGAGGTGCATAAGAAGCTGGGAGGGACAGTTGACGCAAACTGGACAAAGGGACATTCCATACCACATGACCTCAGGCTCAGTATATAAGCTAGGGAGTATATAAGCTAGGGGCAGCAATTACTGCTCAGGGACCAGCTGAACATTCGTTGGTGGGTAGTGAGCGGTTGCATCACTTGGATTTCCTGGGTTTTGCTTCTCTCTTTTTCTGTTGTTTTCCTTTTCATTACAATTATGATTATTATTATAATTTCTATTATTTCAATCATTAAACTGTTCTTGTCTAAACCCATGAGTTTTCTTACTTTGCCCTCCTGATTCTTGCCCACATCCCACTGAGGACAGGAGGGTGAGTGAGCAGCTGTGTGGTGCTTGTTTAACAATTGGGTTCAAACCACGATACCATGTTTTATAATGAATAGGCTAAAGAAAAATTGTGTATCACGTTCGGAAAGATGAACTGGATTCTTCAGATGATAATCAAAATTTCCACAGCTTGGGAGGGGAATCATTATGATTCAGACTCACCAATCCTAATTAATCAAGTTATTTTGGCCAGATAACACAGACGTTGTTCACAGATCACAGATAATTCAATGCTGTTCAAGACCAGAAGATTGCTTATAACCAGAAATATGACAGACAAATAGAAAAATTACAAAATTAGTATTTATGAGATTCACTGAAAAAGAAAACACCTTAAATCTATTTCAAGAAGTCTGCAAACCAATTACAATAACATTTTGAAAAGCGCAACATCTGAACCTTTCCCAGGACATGTAATCAAACAGCAATATATTGCCTCCAGAATAGGTGAGATCTTTTATAATTTTTTCCCGTTCTTGATTTTAGCAAAACTACAGAAACATCTGATGAAAGTGACCTGTTCAATTCCTAACAGAAATAAGCATTAGAAAATTTCTAAGACAAAAATCTCCTTAGGAGAATTGTGGTTCAGAGACTCATAGATTCCTTGCAGTGCAATGCAAACTACATAAAAAATATAAGCTATTCTGTGTTGTTTCATATAATTCCAATAAATTATTTTTATTGGCAGTATTTTTATCTCTAGAAATAATTGATTAAGCTTTGTATGTACACATGTGCATGAACATGCTTTAGCAGTTGCTCAGTGTGACATCTGCTATAAATCCTTAATCATGGCATACTATGCAGATCACATTTTACCTTCTCCCAAATTTATTTATGCCTCTTATACATTTTAATACACCTTTTATAAATCTAGATAATCAAATATGTTTTGTTTTTTACACTTTTCTTCTTCCACAGAGAAACTAGGGTTATTGTATTGTGTTTTCAGTCTCATTATATACAGAGTTTTGCTTATTTTCAATGGATTGCAATGAAACCTCAAATAAAAGGACTTCCAATAGAACATTTTTTGCTGGCATATTTGAAGAACACTTTGTCCTCCAAATATTTTCTATGATTAAAATGGCAGTAAAATGCAAAATAACATTACAAATCTTAGCTACTCCTTTTATATATGCCAATATAATTTATTGAGCAGGAGAAGTCTGGGTTTATAAAATGAAGAAATTAAGCTTTGTTTCCTAAAAGTGCACCACTGAAAGGGCAGGAGAAGGCATGAAAATATTACATTTTTTTTTCTCTAAAGTGTTTTGTTCTGATTTTGCCAGTTTTTTGGGTTTTGTTCTTTGGCATGACTACACAGGGCACTTCCTGATGAATTAATCTGAAAAAAATTTGGAAACACTCTAATTGCATAGTAAATAATGAAACTAAAGGACATCAGAAATGCTTTTGGTAATGCCATGCAACTCTTGTAACTGTTCTGGTTGTGAATCTGGCCCTGAGATTATAATGGCATACGAGGAAATTGAGAACTAAAGAACTAGAATCAATAAATATTCCATGGTTCCTGTACTAAATAGATTTAGGTTTGTCTGATCCTTCATCACTGAAAGAAACATATTCTGCATAGTCATCTTCATCCATCTTCATTGTGTCTCTGGGGCATACATTCTGTGATGTCCTGCCGTATCAGACAGGACAGGGATAGCAATATTGAACTATGACAGAAGCTTTAAAAACATAAGACTGAAAAAGATTATCTGAGATATGGGGCAACTAAATGGAACAGAAGTGCTTAAGGAGGCTGTAACCTTTCCAATAGCATAATCAATATGCACTTTATGTCATGTGATAAGTAAGCAGTATTCAACGTCTACACGTGTACTGCAGGTATACTGTCCTGTGTGGGACCACCTGTTCTGTGGTCTGAAAATCTGAGACCTTTCCAAGGACATCCTACAGAAAACTGTACTTTTCATTCTGCATGAAGATCTAAGGCTATGTTTATAAAACATAATGGAAAGGAAAAAATCCTGTAATTATCTATTGTAGCATATTTGTAAAGGGTAGACATGATGACCCAAATAATTACTGTCTGGTTAGCTGTACTTCTGTTCTGGGCAAAGTCACAGAAAAGCTGATGCACCATAAATTACTAAAGAATTAAAGGACGGTAGCATAATTAGTGCCAATCAGCACAGTTTTATGAATAACAGATCTTGTCAAAACTTCTGATGAGGTGACAAGTTCAGTTCATAGAGGAAACTGTGTTGACATAATAAAACTTGTGTAAGGGCATTTGCCCGCACAACATTCAGATTAAAAATTAGCACTATACAAACCTCCTTGTAGCCCACATTAGTCATTTGAAAAACAAAATCTCAGAAAACAGCTGTTGATTTGGAACAATTGTGCAAAGAGGAATTTCCAGTGGGCTAGTGCAAAGATCTTGCCCAATTACTATCCAATTTTCATTTATCCAGAAGTTGCACATTCATGTTAACAAAAACATGCGGTTGTTACAAAAATAGTGGAATGATGAACAGTAATACAAAGAAGACAGTGCTACACATTCATCTGGCTTACATGGTAAGGTAGATTTTTCAAAACAATACATTTTAGTATTTTACGACTAGGAACTAGGAGCAGAGGTCACAGATGTTCTGCAAATGCCTGTATTTTTGAACCTCATTCTCAGACAGGATTTTCAGATCTATAGTGACTAATGAACTAGAATTCCCAGAGTAACATCATGGAGAAGAGAATAGATGCAACCCCTGAACTTACATGTAGGATGTGCTTATGTGAACAGCACTTTCCATTTACCCTGTTCTTGACACTGTTGAGATCATTACTGGGAAACAGCTCTCAACTTTCACTTTCAAATGGGTACCAAAAAAGTGAAAATAATTCCATGAAGAGCTTAAAAAGTTATTCTGTATCTGGAATACCTGAATTATGTAAGATATTTAAGTATCTCAACCTTTTAAATTTAAACTAGTAGTTTAATATAAGTAATTTTATAGCTTATGCTTGGTGAAGAACATACAGTATGAGTGGTGCAAGAAGGAAGACAACAGATACATGAACAAAAATTTTCTGTTGATGTAAGATGCCAAGTTTACCAGACAAAGGTATAACAAGATGTACAGCCTTGAAGTAGAAGTTAAATAAATTCAGATGAGATAGGAGCACTTTTTTAATACTAAAGATTCCTACAGAGTAGGTTGACTTATCTAAAACATTGGGTTTTCCATCCCTTTAAATCTTTTAGACTAGAATGAGGTTTTTTTATATAAGAAATGAAGAAGCGCTATCTGAATTTGAAGAATTACTCAGTGAAATTCAAAGGACTGTTACTCAAAAGATCAAACTAGAGGATCATAATGGGCTCTCATAGTCTTAAAGTGGATTACTTACATCTCAGATCACAAGTATGCAATTTTCAACAGAAGAGTACATAGCAAGTATAAAGGAGAAATTGCCATAACATTACAAGAAATACCTTTGACCTTTTTACTATCACCCAACAATATATGGGCCTATTTTCTCCCTCAGCAGGAGTTACCATTTAAATGACTTTTTCTGACAGACGACAGAGTCTGCATCTGATGATGCAGAGTTGGACTGAATGAAAAGATTTTCCTATTAAAGCACCAGAAATTCAGGAATATCACATTTCTGGTATGAAAAGTCACATTATTTTTAAACTGGGTTTCTTAAATACATTATCTTTACAGCAACAATAAAAACCTATATACTTCTCATTTAAAAATATTTTATAGCTATTGTTGTACAGCATCCAACCTCTCTTGCAAGACTTCCAACTCTTTTTTCCATATGTTCCTTCCTTTTCATATGCTAAAATTTTCACAGGCAGGTGAATGCTCACAGTATTGTTACACTTTTTACAGATACATTAAAAGACATGACAATATCCCTTAAACATCGTCATATTATAACCACTGACAATATTCCCAATTTAAATTCACTCCTGCAACCTTTGAAATGTGTAAGAAAAAACAAACAGGTATTATTTAATGACCACATGTAATAATCATACTTTTCAACCTCAGAAGCAAAAACTTTACCTCATATTCAGGTAAAAACTACATTGCTGTCCATGATTCTCAAGGTAAAAGGAAGATGCTAGAGTATTTCAGCAAAATGTTTTGCTACAACAGGTACGTATGTATGTAATGAAACCACAGCTCTTAAGATGTGATCCTATATATATAGATAATTTTAAATACATGGCTTCAATTTTAGTTTTTCTGAATGGTTTCTAGATGAAAGAACAAAGAAGCACAAAATTCAGTACAGGATCTGAAGGCAAACAGTGCCTTCTTCTATCATGCCACTACCCAGGCAAAGATTTGGTGAGATAATTTATGTCTTAAAGGACATAGCTCCCAGTTGTCAGTAGATGTGTCTCAAGAATGGTGTCTTATAACCTTCAAAGGGGTTTAAAAATTTTACTTACTAAATAATGTCTATAATTAGGCAAGGGAAACACTTCAGACCTTTCTATCATATTTTTACCAACAGTGTAATGAGTCAATAAAAAGGAACAAACACTGATTTTGGCAATAAACCAGGAATTCCCCAAAGCATCAGATATGTTGAGGAAAAATATTTTTTTTGTATTTATGCCTTTATGCATACAACCATTTTTACACCTTTTTTTTTTTCTTTCTTTTTTTTTTTTTTTATCTAGAGCCTGCTACCTACACACTGCTTGTGCTGGTGTGTGTACCACACAAAAGTCAATCCCTCAGCATTCTCACACACAGATACATTCCTTATGCAACCTCCAGAAAAGTTTATACAGTCAGAAATGAAAGACAAAAAAACTCCAATCCACCACCTCACAAATCCTATATCTGTTATTTAAACTACTTAGAAATGTGTCTTAAACAAAGAGATTAAACGTAAACCTCTTTATTAGAGGACTTGTTTAAGAAAAATCTGACTAATTCCACTGAACATTCGCCAGCTTTTGAGGCTGGTGATTAAGCTATAACTTTGGCTATGAGATATCAACCTACATTAAAAAATTTTATTGCACTTCTAAGAACACAAATGCAAAAGTAAAAAGCTACATAATATTTCATCTACATGGAAATATATTCAATAAACTTTCCAATACTGTGCATTTTTATTGCCACAAGTGTTTTTGTCTAAAGTGCTAAAAAGGGAAAAAATTTGGTGTTAACCATCAAATCAGTTCTCTGACAATGTTTAGATATTTTTAGTGTTGCGACATTAGCGCTGAAATATTTTATTCTTCTATTTTGCATGTGTCAAGAAGATTTCTAGCAGTCCAACAAATTACTAACAATTACCACTAAGATGCAGACAGTTTTTCCAGATACTGCAGCATTTAAAAGTTATAGCCTAAATCAGCAGAGGAGGCATCGTTTTATCTTCTGCCATCGTAAGTGCATTTCATATTGGAAAGCCGGAACAAAGCCATGAAATAACCTATTCTAAGGCAAGCACTGTAAATGCTTTTTTTTGATGACATTTTATATATGATGGCTTAAAAAAAATTACAATATTTTAGCATTAAATTCAAGGTCTAATTAGTCATCACTGGTACCTTTTTTCAAATAGCAAAAATGACATTTACTTCAGAAAAACACAGTAGTGTGACTTATTAAGATTTTCGTCTCCTAGTTTAATATTTATTTTAAATTCATTGCCTACCATGTAAGCTGTGCAATTCATGTCAAGGCACTGAAGACAGAAAATATTCTTACTTCCAATGTTTTCTGAATTCTGCCTTCACTACTTAGTTTTTAAATATTTCAATGAGATTTCTCCTAAAGCAGCCTACAATATGTAATAAACTGAGCACTTCGCACACTCTAAGTCATTAGAAACGAAACTTGCAAAGGTGACTGGTGAATGGGAGATATCTCAGTATTCAAAAGAAGGTATATCGATAATCCCAGCAATCATTTCATGTCCATGTTGAATGGTCTTTTTCACTTGCCTATCATTCATTCTTCCATCTTTTACACTCTTTTTTTCTTATATCTCAATGAGTTTATGCTATGTGCGTACACTTCCTTAGTCTGTAATCTTATGTTGCTGAAAGAACTACATAAACTACATTTTAAAAGGGAAATAACAGATACTTATGCAAATCCCCTTCCCCCATGATACTGAGATCAGGTATCTCAATAACCTGTGCAGTGACTACAAAGACAAGTAATCTTCAAGTGGGAGCAAGCACACCTCAATCTATTGGCATCAATTCAGTGGACACTACATTGCAAAGGTTCTTCAAAGCAAATATAATTGTGCTCAAAACATGACTTTTTAAAAAATAATGCATTCAAATCTCTATCAGGGAAATGGATGAAAAGCAGTATTTACATCTTGGGTAGCTAGAAGTCTGTCACAGATGGAACATACAGCTCTAGCACAAAGCTCAAAAGTTTAAAATCATCCATGTGATATCATCTGGTAGTAGAAATATCTAGTATTAGATGGGGTAGTGGTTTCTCTTTTCCTGGTGTTCCACTGCAGCATTCTGCCTGAACATTAAGACATGACGATGGACAGTAGATGACAGGACAGAAAAAATTAAGTAAAAGGCAAAATGTCCATAAATTAACATTTTCCGTAAGACTTTTGATCACATTCTATGTTTAAATATCAAGAAAGCAGAAAACAATTTCACTTTACTGTTTCCACATGGTCCTTTGAATCTCATATTGTTTGGATTCAATGTTAGAATAGGTTATTTGCCTGGTTATTCTATGTAGATTGAGGAAATTCTAAGAAACAGCATTTTTTTAAACTACAAATTTGACATATCTGGAAGAAAGGAATTAAACAAGTTTGTAATCATCGAATTGATTTCTCATTTTAAGCAATCTGTACTTATTACATTATTTTCACTAAGGTAAGAAAGAAATCTGAATGATCTCAACAGTATTTGTAAATGGTTATGGATTTGTGGAGGAAATGCAAAATGCTCTTTCAGTTGCCTTTCTTGAAAGTTCAGCATGTTTTTTCAAGGACTGGTTTCAATGAATTTGAAATGCTTAAAAAATTATAGGAATCCACTAAGAGTACAAATGCTTCACTTGCAATATTATACACTTTGCATTTATTAGGATGTATGTTTATTAAGATTTTATGGTGGTTGTAATGCTGATCATTATAAATGTATCATCTGGGTTAGAACATTAAGTTGCCTAAAACTGCCTTCCTTTCCCAAGAAGACACAGCACATGTTGCTAACTCAGATCAGATTTAACTGAAGTTCACAAATTACTGTAGGAAAGAAAAAAAAGAAGTGTTCACATCACAGTAGCTGCAGTAGAATAATGTAATTTATTAAAAAAATGTTTACTGGTTAACTTCACGTGGTTGCTGTCCCTGAATTAGCTTTTCCCACAGAAACAGTATGGTTATTACTGTTGATCCAAAAAGGCTCTGAATTGTTTAGCGTGCATGCAGAAGCTCTCTCTCTTTTAGTGAAGTTTCACTGTGCTAATCCCCTTGGAATGCAGCATTTATCACCTACCAAACAAGTGTAAAATATTTCAGTCCAAGAGGATTATACCGCTGCCTTTCTCTCTGCTCTACTGGAGCAGAAGAGGAGAGGGAGGGAACGTAGGCAGCTACAAAAGCAAAACCAAATAAAATTCTTAAATAATTTTAGCCAGTTGTCTTCGTCCCTCAGTTTTTTATTGTGGGTCTTTTTTTTTTTTCATTGCTGTTTTTAAGAAGGCACTGTTTACAAGCAACAAATCAAAACATGTCATATTTTCTGAAAACAAAAAAACAGGGGAACCATAGCCTAAGCTGAAACTACAGCCTTGACACAGTAAGTGTAAAACAGACACTGGAACAAAATATTCTTTACTCCAAGAAGCTGTGACAGTCATTCACCCTTCATTCAACCATGCCAGCAGCCTTGTTCCTTCTTGAACAATTTTAGTCATTATTTTTGATACAAATGAACAGAACGAAACAGAGTCATTAATACTGGGGTTCACCATGGGTTTTGACAGTAGTATGATATTCCTTGCCTGGTGATCTGCTCCTTTCCTAGCAGGTCTTAACATTGGCTTTTCAGCACTGAGCTGAGATTTTCAAACTAGTTACATGATAGATATTTTTCCTAAGTGGCAACTGCTAATTTATAGACTATCACTGTATATTTATTGTCAGGGTGAAATTGTCCTATCAGTGCTACTTTGTAGAATAGAAAGACTGCAAGGCTGGTCTGCAATTTTACCCAGCCTCTTCATTTTGGCTAACCTGAAACTCTCCATATATTCAGCTATTTCTGTCACCTCACTTCATTCATCACTTTTCCTTGACCAGTGCTGAATACTGTGCTGGAGCAAAGGTTCTAGCACAAATCCTGCCTTGTGAAAGTTCTCTTTTTGTTTTCTATTTTTTCTTTTCCTATATGCTAACTGATTATCAAGTAATATTTTAGTATATATATATAAAAAATAAGTAAAAGGAAATTATCAGCATTTAACTGCCAGAACATTATAGCAAAATCCCTGGCTTTCTATCCGATTACATCTGCATCACTGGAAATTACTTTACTCACAGTATGTTTTTCATTCCCACAGAAAGCCCTCGGGTCTCCTGGAGGGGTAGCTGCAGGTGGAGGCCATACTGGCCTGAAAAATAATAATTTTTCTGATAGACTTCCTTTTAATGATAGTTCCGATAACTGTCTAATGCTTAAATATCTGTGATTCCTAAAGGTCCCATCATATTTTTGTTAGAGAAGTGTTAAGGTAGACGACCTTAAGAATATGGTTACAAATGCGTTTAGTTAATACAGAATAGATCAAATTGTTGATCTCTTCTCCAGGTCTGTTTTCCAGATCTTTTCACCCAAAACCCAGACATAAAAAATAATTACAAAGATTCTGCCTCACATTTCCCACCACTGACTGCGTGAATTAGTGAACAAACCCCGAGAAAATACCATTTCAAAAAATGTAGATATGCAACTTTCAGAAACCCTGAGATTCTTTAGTTTTTATCAGTGATCTTTCATGATAAAACTTTTTTTTTCCCTAATTTTATTTTTCAAATGATACAGAAAAAAGAAGCAAAAGTGGTTAATCTTACTTTTGATTTTCCTTATCTTTCACATTACTTTCACCAACTTTATAGAAAGTAAATGCTCCATAGCTTGGAAACTCAATATGCCAGACAGACACATCTAATCCAATTATAGTCATCAAATCAGTAAAAAGAAAAATTATTTTTGGACCAAACTGACTGTCAGTCATCAGGTGGTGAGCAGTTTCTAATAAGAGAATAATTTTGTCCCATAAAATTATTTACATAATTTGAATATAGAGGTATAATAACCATAGTCATCATAAAAGTTAGCACAAGAAATGTTGATGGTATTGATGACCAGTTGCCTTGTTAGCAATAGTATGTAATTTCACTGAGAAATCATACATGAGAAAACTTAATGGGACCCATTTCTACAAGCAAGGCTTCAAGTAATTACACAGTGTGAACAGGACCACACACGGCTAACCATCAGAGTAGGGTATCTCCACTAGTACTGGGAGGCACCTGCGGAATATGGAGTAGTATTGTGAGGCACCTGAGGAATATGGAGTTTAACCTCACTGTGGTGTTGTCCTTTTCATGCAGGCAGCTGCAATCATCTTTGTTTTACAGTGGCAAGAACTGAGAGCAGAAGTTGAGGCAGAAGCTCTGATTTACAGGAAATCTGGACAAGAGTTGAAAACTGGACTCAAATCTCCCAAGGTTCAGTCAAGTGATTTAAACTACAAAGCTATGTTCCTTTTCTGCAGTTAAATAACTGGCTCACTCAGTGAGCAGACGATATTTAACAGATTAATAAATGTTTATTTCATCATGTACAGATTCGGATCCCACTAACATTTGCACATCTTTTATATTCCAAGTTCACTGAAATATGGAAGCCAAAATACCAAAACAGAGCTCACACCATTACTCATATGTTTATCTATGTTTTGTGATGATAAATACCACTGTGGCTTTTTTTCTAAATCTAATTTAACAACACTTTGGTGAGGATGGAAATTATCTATGCGTGCCTTACACAGTGTCGCTTTAGACACTGAATGCTTCACGATGCATGTTCCATAACATGATTTCCATATCAATGAAACTAAAATCTTCTCTTCTACTATGAAATTGTTTTTGATGTGCAGAATTCTCAAGACATCATCATACTTTTAGGGATAAGACTTGACACATTGAGAAGCCCTTGAAGAGTCTATGTCAGTTCTTGGCCTCATTTTAGTCAATGGGAAGGGGGAAAAAAAAGAAAAAGCATTGACTTCAATAGGGGCAAAATTTCACCTGAAGTTTCTGCTTAAAAAGAAGAAAAAGGAAAAAGCAGAACTAATTAAAAAGCTGAAAGATCAACCACAGAGAATTGGAAAGACAGATAGACTTTTTTTTTAAGTTTTAGAATAGTGAGTCTGCATTCGATCCTGAGGTTCTGTAAGAAAATTGCTAATCCAACAATCCCTGCATTCTTATGAAATTGTAAGATGAAAAAGATAATTTCCAGAGCATTTCATACCAAAATAACTTTCCTTTTCCAGCTATGACAGGTGAGATGGCTGTGGCGGTTTTGGGGAGGCAGAGCAGTAGACAGGACATACTTGACATTATTCTGGCATCACACCGGGCCACTTGATGTCACTTATATGCTAACTAAGAAAATGCATAATGGATGGAAATCACCATGCAACAGTTGCACAGCTGGTTTAAAAAATGTTCACACAAAAAGTATTGATGTTTATCTGTTAAGCTGAGAAGCGGTTTGAAAGGGAAGGTGGGTATCCACTCCAGATTCAATTCAATTACCATTTTCATGAATGATTTGAGTGACAGAATTGAACACTATTTATATCATGCAGATGAAGGATAGCAAACACTGCAGATGACAGGACTGCAATCCAAATGATCTCAGTAAATCGAAGAGATGACCCGAGAACAAGGTGAATTAAATAAAGGAAAGAATAAAGTACTTCCTGTAGGCAGGAGAAATCAGGCAGATTGAAAGTAAGTAACATTTGGCAAGGTAGCAAAGTATGTCGAAGAGAACTGCAGGGGATTGTAATAGTCACTCAGAAATGAGAATCAACACTGTAGCACTGTGCAAAACCCAGAAAATCTGATTCAGTAAATCTTTAATGGCACCTTTATAGATAAAATACTAGAGGTCCTATAGGTCTGCTTTACTTGGTGCTGGTGAGATCTCAGATGGAATATCTTTTTTTTTTTTTTTTCTCTTTGATACTGCATGCTAAAAAACCTACAGAGTATATGGGAAGAGTCTAGAGGAGAACAATAAGAATATGAGACCTAGAAAATATAAGCAATAAGGAAACATGAAAGAAATGTATCTGCTTTGCCTAGAGAAGAGAAAAAAATGTCTTTCATCATGTAGATGGCATAATAAAGACAACGGTTGTCATGCCTGTTTAGGAGAGGTCAACGATATTACGTAAAATCATTTTGGTTGGATACTAGGAAAAGCTTCCTGCATGCAAAAACAGGCTACTTGGTAATGATACACATTTTATTAGTTTATAAAAAAGCACTTAACTAACAAAGTGTTAAAGAGAGATGAAATAGTATTATTATTTATGCAGAACTCTTTAAAAGATCTCTTCCATCTTTATGTTTCTATAATTCTACTGTAAGTAATTTAGCATCACCCAAGTAGGCAAGCAAAGGAGACAGGATATTCTGGACTCACAGGCATATCTTTCTAAATACATCAGCAACATATGAATATGTAGTTTGCACTTCTTTTTTTCATTCTAACATTAAATTAAATTATCATCCCAAAGGACTTTATAATTAACAGAGTACCACGTGTCTTGCTGTGTATAAAGTAAGAGTTCCATATTTCTATAGTTTAATATTTAATTCTTAAAAAGTAAAATAAAATATTTATTTGCTCAATGACTTACAGAGCCAGCAGTTGGCCTTTTTCCCCTTTTTACCTTATTTGACATGTACCATGAAGCCCATCACAAAGAAAATACTACAGAAAAGAAACAGCCATTAATAAAAATATACCCTTAAATTTTTAAGTAGGCTGAATATATAGCCCTTGCTCAGTATCAGAAATCTTCAGATCAGATCTTTTGCTTTGAATTTTTCATGCAGTCTTTCCATTTTTCTTGTTATGAGTGTCTTCGATAGTACCAATCAATATAGAGCCACAAATTCTTGACATTGCTCTTTGCTTTGAAGCATGCACTTAGTTCATTTGCCCTTTAAAGGATATCAGGTTTTGAAATTCAACTATTCTATGTTCTGAACTGAAAACCCAAATGCTTATTATTCATTTGCATGTTGGTATCACTTTTTTTATAAGGGTTTCAAATCTGACTCTCATTGTTTCATGGACATGGTAGGCAGATTTTCAATTTATTTCATGTGCAGCATCACTAGTTTACTCCGCAGTAAAATGATAATCAATGAAGGAGGAGCGTCAAATATACTATGCAACTCCAACTGAAAATGGGAAGCTGTTTTTCAGTATGTTAATAAAGGCAAACTCTACCATTGCCATTCTTTCACATCTTCTTGAAGGCAAATCAATAAACGCAGGATTTTCAAGACAGAATAAGGATATATTCTTTCTAGAATTCAAGTTTTATTTCCAGAAATTAATAAGAGACTAAACTCTCAAATACCTATTTAAATTGTAATTTAGGCTCCATGGCACCAGATTTTTAAATATATTAGGAGCTTGGTGTTAAAGGCAGGCATCCTGTTGTGCTTAACTACCATGGATGGTAGGCACTTGGGTTGGATTCAGCTCATTTAACTTTAGCTGTCTAGAAATCAGACATCTACTCTGAGCTGTGCTGGCAATCTAGGCAGACAAGCAAGGATGTTCAAAGAGTGTTTCAGCCCATCACCACAGCATCAGGCAGGTGTCTAGAAAAACAGGGAACTGTAAAAAGGAGAGAGACTGAAGAATTACACATGGGAAGAGGCATGTCACATGGGCATGCGAGGATGGCAGCACACAGTGGTATGTTCTCCTGAGAAGGAGCCACAGACACATCAGACACATCAGTCTCTAAACTCACAGTTGCTTGCTAGTTTCCTTCCACTCATGTTTTCATGCCTATAACCCACCATCTTAGATAAGTAACAGATTATTTGAGTATTATCTGAAAATAATTTTTAGAGTTTGGATTATCAAAGACCTATGTGTCATATGTGAAATAACACCCATATGTAATTTTCCACTTATGCTTCTAATATTTTGCATTGCCTCCCTATGAGACACAGAAGAGATGGTATTTGACACTTATCAACTTTGAAACCATGCTTCTTTATGACAGGAAACAAAGGAATACTGTCTTACATAGTACACAGCAAAATTGGTGTAAAAAAATTATATTACTTTATATATATTCTTTTTAACAGATACAAATTTTCCGCTTGTGAAAAACAACAGGAAACATTGACTAAAGCTAAGTGGAATGGATACAGAAATCAAAGAAATTTCCCATGTAAACTCTCTCAGTAAACTTTAGTCTTCAGTGACTTTTCATATAGAGGCAACTGTCCCCTGCTGAATCTATCATTAATGCTACATACCAGGACACAGATAAACATTCTTCAATGATAAATTAAAGTATTACACTAATTTTCACTTTGAGACCCAAATCAGGATAAGTACTGTTATCTCCTGGAGACACTTTGGGAGAAAAGTAACATCAGTCTCCACAGTCTGTTATAAACTACTGCTTTCACTATGCAGAGAGAGACATTTCCTGAAACAATCCCAATTACTTCAGATTTGTACTTTACACTATTTCCAAGTGTGAAAACCCAAGAGTCTAGCGATTATCATTATAGTCTCATTGCTGTAGCAGGTTGTATATGCTAATGAAGAGAAAAAAACCCTAATTACATAGTATCATAGTCTGTTGTTACTAAGCACTGCTGTAACCTCTTCTTCCAAACAGCTGTCTGTGCTCATAAATTTTTCCTTTATTAAAAATTAAAATCACAAAATTCAGGAAGGCAAACACAACAGCCAGAAGTTGTAGTTTTAGGAAATATCTTGTGCTTTGAAACCCATCGTTGTTTGTCAGCCATGAAAATGCACAGTCAGAAGCTCAAATCTTTCTGATTCTACACAAATTATACTATATTGTATATCCTTGGGCTGAGTTTAAACTACTTATGTGACTGAAATACTTTAAACCATCCACAAAGGCACTGATATTATATGGCAAGTTGAATAGGAAATACTCAAGAGAGAAGAACTAAAAGAAGACGGGACATTTTTATACAATGTAAAGCAGAGCACCCATGACACAAGAAAACGTCTGATGAAACCAAAAAACATAAAATAAACAACAGCTAAGAACAGCATTTGATTGTTGTAGATTTCATTACTATAAGAATAAAGAAATTAAAAAGGAATAATATTAAATAAAAAGAATGAGAGACAGAATGGCATTATGTGCTGTCAAATGAAATGGAAAACACTGATCTTATATATATATCTGTATATGTATGTTTCTCAAGAAAAGTGACTGATTTGTTCCCTAGGCTTAAGGAGAATATTTTCCAATGAGGACATTTCTTGAAACAATATTTCTTACATGGCCATTTGAACACCTAGGATCAACTGCAGTTGGGTAGACACTAAAGTTCACGGATAACTTTTACACAACCCAAAGTATCAATTTTTACATTATTCTTATGTGAATACTTATTTAAATAGTTGTTATACTGTATATTAACAAGGTTAAATCTGCAATATATGGAACAATGTTTCATTGAAATTTATATTATCATGTGTTATACAACATATGAAAGAACAAACAAAACTATATAAACATGATGAATATTCTAATCAGGAAATATGTTTAAAAAATTTCTTAAGTCAAACTTTAAGATAAGCATTTTACAACTGATTAACTTCTCCGCCCAATATAAATTAATTCCTATCGTTGCTGGTGCAGGACAGAAATCTTGTGCTTGGTTTCTAGGAACATCTGTGGGAACACTACAAATCAGGTGCATGTGGTTACAATGGGTAGGAAAGTACAAAATTACAACATTCAGTGTGTTCTGTAAGTACTATTTAAAGAGAAATACCTAAATGAAACTGCAACCTAATACAGTGTTTCTCTATACTTAATAACTATAAAACATGTCATTTTAGCCAAAACCAGCTAGAATACCTTTGGATGTGCTAAGCCTCAGAGGAATGGGCCAGTGGTGAGCAAAGCCAAGATTAAAAAAGTGTTCAGATTCAATAAGCTGAAGGAGGAAAAGAGAGGAGTGCCAAATATAAAATTGCCAAGAAAAGAGAGGAAGAGGGAGACTGCTTTGTGCATCCAATTGGTAGTCACAGACAGGACCCTTACATATATAGTGAGATCCCTTCACTTTTAAGATGTGGTCAAAAGCCTGATAAACTGAACATGTTTTTATTCATCTGAGTAGTGAGGTATGTCTCAATTATCTGTAGAGGAGGAACTGTTTTTTTTCACATAGTTTTGAGCACTCTGATCTTACTCTCCCTCTACATTGCAAACAGCAGTTTTTCTATAAAAGGGTTCATTGGCAGTTTAAAGACACCGGTGAGATGCTCAGACACAGCAGGTTACTGATCACCTCATTATTGCTGAATTAGCCAACTCTTGTAGGGTAGAAGAAAAATAGCCCGAGTTACTGAGGCTCACTGAAGAACAGGCTTTCAGAACGAAACCCACAATAAACCACACTTTTCTTCAATTTGTAAGGTTCTCTAATCAATCAAATCCTACCCTCAAAACACAGAATTCAATTTCTACTCAAATAGGTGTTTGTGGTAGTCTGATAAGTGGGATATAATGCCATAGTATAGCAGTCTACTCCTGAATAGATAGGATGCCCCTTAAAATTAATGTCATTGAAATAGCAGTAGCAAGTTTTGAAAATATCAATGCTAGAGTGAACTCATAGTCTGGGGATAAATTCACAAAGGTCATCATCGAGTTTAGTGGGTTATTAGAGAAGGAGACCAAATGTTTTTCATAGATAGTCCTTCATTCTCAGCATATGGAATCAACAAAACAAGTTGAAAGTGTGCTGACAGCTGCAGTGTGACAGCACTGAAGTCAATGAGGTTTTGCCAGAGAATAATTTTTCTGGTTTATTATGGACAATTAATAAAAATTCATCATCAAATCCTACAGAGGTATCAAAGTTGACATTAGTTAATTCACTTATCCATATACCACACATCATTGCCTTTCAGTAGCAGTTTTGGAAATGTTCCTTTTATTGGAATGAGAAAGGAAGAAGATGACAAGAAAAAATTACTAATATTTAAAATTAATTATACAGTTTTGAGGTAGCAATTATACAAGAGGAAAAATTAATTTCTTTTCTATCATGAATAGCTACGTTACAACATATTTCTGGAAACAGCTGTTTAAATGTTTAAGGTGATTTATCTAGTGAGCATAAATTCTCTTGGGGTGCAGAAAGCATAGAATGGCTCTGTGACTAGGTGAGACATTCACATTGAAATATTTGTGACAGTTTAGACATATTACTGCATCCTCAGCTTTTGTTACTGTCTTCTCTGGGAGCTACTCACCTGCTTCAGTGCAAAACTGGGGGTGTGTGCAAGGAGGTATTTTATGTGGCTGCTAGGGGTGGCTTAAGATACACCTGTGCATTTTAGCTCAAAGACAGATCATGACTGTTTGAGTGCTTCAGTGCTCTGGCAGGGCCATGGATGATGAACCGCTATGAGAGATGATCAGCCACCACAGCCATTTTCAGTGCGTGGCCTGATGGTCTGTGAACTCGCTGCTACCGCTGCAGTGGTGAGAGTAGTATGGTAGAAATGACACTGTGCTGCTTGTTGGCTGTACTCACACTGTGCTGTGGGATGGGGACAATATTAAACTGGATCAAAAAAGGAGAGTGTTTTGCAGCTCATGTTGCTTTCCCACGTTCAATAAATGCTTATTCATGTGTGAAAAGATGCTGAAGGCAATACAGTTTTTTTACTTCCTAGTGGATTAACATTGGCATAATTTTCAGTGACATAAGGATCAGAAGTTTTCTTCAGAAATTCCAAGCAACACAAAGCTCCTAGGAAACTGTATGGGCCCCTGGTTCACAAGATGGAGCTTATCGGATAGATTGTAATTAGAAGGTCAATTATTTATTCATATTTAGAGGAAAAGTAAATGTAGAGACAGTATATTGTAGTCATTGCACCTACATTTATAACAACAAATTTTTAAGGACACTCTTAAAGCACTCAACTTCCCCATGCCCCCCCCAGTTTTAAAAAGCAAAACATATTTTGCTATGTTTTCATACATTCACAAAAGATGAGCGGCTGCTCTGGCAGACTCCCCAGCTTTCAACTACAGTAAATAAACCTTCAGCCCTTGCACACTGCTGGTTCCAGAGCCTGAACTATATACCCATAGGAGAGGTCCTGTACATGAGAGGCACAGACATCTCCACAGAAGAGCTGTCACAGCAAGCATGCATTCTGCAGCTGTAATCTTCTGAGCATCTGCTTCACTAGAAATACGTTTATCTTCTGATTTTTCATTTTAAGAAAAATCAACAGTTTTTCCCCCAGTGCTTTAAACAATGGGTGAAATGCTAGCAATGCTGCACTACAGCATTCAAAAGTGATTTCCTTTCAGAGGAGGACCAGGAAATGACACCCAGTCAAAAGCAGGGCTTTGTGTCACTTGCCTATCCATCCTCACAGGGATGAGAAACATGGGGAAAACTTGATAAGAAAGTTCTGAAGTCCAGACTTCATGAAGGATTTTGAAGATATAACACTGCTTTGCATTCTCCCTGCAGTTTCCCACATGTTCATTCCCACTTTTATTTTATTTCATCATGTACTGAGAGTATGCACCATTTAGAACAGGCCCTATTTATGCTATGTGTGTTTAGGGCTCATAGTATGACACCCTGATATCAAATTGGGGCCACTAGATGGTACTGCAATATAATTAATATTAAAAAATAATTTCATAAATATATATTTTGTTTTCTCTGCAATGTCTTGGCTGTAGCATGTGGAAGACTTGCAAAAATATACATGGCATTGCCTTTAGACATATACTAAAAACTCTATCTACCTATAATATATGTAGTTGTAAGGCATATGCTAAAATGTGTGCTTACCAATCTTAACAGTATAACTAAGGTACTTAATACATATGCACAAACATATGTGATATTTATACAATATTTACACATATATCATAGAATCATAGAATGATTTGGGTTGGAAGGGACCTTAAAGCCCATCTAGTTCTAACCCCCCTGCCATGGGCAGGGACACCTTCCACCAGACTAGGTTTCTCAAAGCCTTGTCCAGCCTGGCCTTGAACACTTCCAGGAATAGGGCATCCACAGCTTCTCTGGGCAACCTGTTCCAGTGCCTCACCACCCTCTCTGGGAAGAACTTCTTCCTCATAATTAATCTAAACCTCCCCACTTTCAATTTAAACCCATTACCCCTTGTCCTGTCACTACAGACCCTTGTAAAAAGTCTCCCCACCCCCTTCCTTGTAGGCCCCTTCAGGTACTGGAAGGCTGCTATAAGGTCACTCACACATATATGTGAATTATCAGGTGATCAGTCACTATATTTTCTCATTTTCATGTGTTCTTGTATTCAGAGTATAGATATTAGTTCATAGGAAAAATGTGCATATATAAATCAATATGCAGATGTATGTCTATTCATGCACTCAAAATACATCCCAGAATTTTAAAAGATAAACTTTGTACAATAAGCAAAATCTCTACAACCATAATTCATATTTTTCTATGCTTTGAATGATTTGCTATCACAATTTGCTTCACCATTAAAGAGATGAAAAATTCCACTTTTATCTAAATGTTTTGCACCATATGCTATGTCTACAGTAATAAACAGTTTAAATTTTATAATCAGCTCTGTTCTAGCTGGTAAAGATGTTGAGGTTTAAAAATTGCTGCAAAACTAAATTATCTGAATCCATAAGCATGCTTAATAGTATCTACCCATGAAACTACCCTCAGAATAACCTAACACTGCTGGTTGCCAGCACTATTTTCAATTTTCATCTGTTAGATATATGATCAAGCATGTCAAATCTGCCCTGAGTAATAGAAGTAAAAAAATAAAGTCATTTACTTAAAACATTCTGATAGCTATTTATCTGAAAACCCTGGTCAGATTTACCGCTCAAAGGCATTTACCTACAAAGTTAACCAGATGCTTTGAGTTGAAAACTAATTTAATTTCTCTGTTATCTTAACAGGACATCTGTTAAAACTACATCCAAGGAAGGTAATATGTTCAAAATTAAACATCCTGCAGGTTGTTTTATTAGAGTATGTGCAACATTGACATTTAACTGTTAATGACCACCGCCTTACAAAAATAGTTAGCAAACGTGGAATCAAAGCGGTATAATGATTATAATAATGGACACAAAGTAATGTGGAATGAATGTGTAACTGGTGTAAGTTCAATATTGTTGCCAAGTTTATTCCTTTGTTACAACTGATTTATATTCAAGATGAATGACCTTTTTCTTTAGTTTCTTTCTTTCATCAGCTTCATCTAGATTTCAAGCTGTCCCTTTAAAATCAGAGTATATTAGCTGCATAAAGTGTTCAGCACTCATAGACAGCATGTTTTTAAGCATCATGAGTGACAAGCTATGCAAATCATATCCTGAAGTAATTTGCATTATTGCAGTTAATTTGCATACGGATATAAACTGCGTTTCAGATCAACTAGGTACCTATCCAAGCAGTGGCATGTGAAAGTCAGACTCATAGGTGGATGTGTGCTTGCCAGTATTGGGATATTCAAGTAGAAAGATATTAGCAGGTGGCTGTTTCTGGTTGATCCTTGTAACTTTGCTGAATAAGATGGTGGGGACAAATGGGAACATTATGAGGAAACATGGGCTCCTTATTTCCTTCCACCCCTTCCATTTACCCCCATCATCAATGCAGGGCTGATGTTAATGTCTGTTGGCAGGAAGTGCTATGACCATTGCTGAAAAGTTGCTAACACATGAACATCAGCTGTGGGTGGACTTCCAATTTGCACATTGCCTCCTTAAGACCTTTTGAATCAGATGCTCTCCCATAGTCCAGGTTGGTTGCTCAGTTTGGTTGGAGGGAGGATAACAGACTAGCCATATCCTGAAGTTCCTTCTGGCCTATACCTTAATATGAACCATGACTATAAGTATGAAAACACTGATTTTAATCACAATGTGCACTGGCAGTTGGGGAATCCCACTTAAATGGTTTCTTACATTTGTCTTAATTACTCTGATTTCATGATGTTGAAAACAAATTTGCAGTTCAGCTACAGAGTGGATAATACTTGCAGCAAACTCTCTCCCTAAACCTTCCTTTTTCCAGTAGTTCCACTGCACTCCCAGAGCTGTCTCTCTCCCCAGAAGTATCACACAACAGTGCCATTATATTGCCTTCCTCCTGTTCCCTTTCAGTTACTGGGGCATCTTTACTAAGTTTTGGTTAACCTTCCTGATTCATACTTACCTCAGCTGGAATGGAGTTTGACTGTAAGGTTTATATGTGATATTTTCAGTCTTCCCCTAAATACACTATCAGATAACATAAATGTTGGTATAAATTGAATTGGCTTTAAACTTGAGGATTCTAATTATTTTGGAACATGTTATTACTTCTTCCAGATAAAAAGGATAACCTTCATCTTTCTGCATTTTACTTAAGATACTGTAGAACTTTACATACACATGAAGATCCTTCATTTTTCTTCTACAATAAAACATGTAAAATTGGGAAAAGTGAATGGATTATTTATTATGTGATAATTAGCTTTTTTCTTCTGAGGTGCAGCAAGTTGTGTGTGGTTGGAAATAGGAATTCAACTGCAGAAAGGACAAGAAGGAAGCCGAAGTACTCAACCTCAGTTAAAAGCCTAAAGGGGGTGTTAGAAAAGATGGAGCATGACTCTTCTCAGAGGTATGCAGTGAAAGGACAAGAGGCAATGTCACAGATTCCAGCAATGGAAATTTCAACTACATATGAAGAGAAAATTTTTCACAATGAAAATGGTTAAGAACTAGAGAGCTGGTTAAATTTCCATCCTTGGATACTTTTAAAACTTGATGCTAAAACTCTGAGCAACCTACTCTAACTGTGAAGTTGGTGCTACTCTGAGAAGGAGACTGGATTAAGTGACCTTGAGGGTTCTCTTCCAACATAGATTAGTCTGCAATTCTGTGCATTTAAACCATCTTATATTTGCAGATATTTGGGGTGGGTAGGAGAATATGTGTTCAGAAACATATGATTTCCCTTAAAACTCTGGCAAAAAACAACCTGATCACATATTTTTGTTTAGTGTACATTTAAATAGCTAAAATACATTCACTTCTTTGTGTCACTTTTAGTAATTTCAATTTTAAATAAGTGCATATTTTTAATCTTTCCTATTCTTTCGTGTTCCCCCTTTTGAAGGTCAGGTCAATATAGGAAAGGAAGTAATCTCATTTGAATGCAAAAAGTAACTTTTTTTTTTTTACAACATTAAGTTGCAACTCAGACCTGTAGAATGACTGCTAAAACCAGAGGAACTGCACTTTAACTACCCATGGTAACAGTGACATACTATGTACAGCTACATAGAGCTATATACACCGCCTCAGTGTGATATCACCTCTGTTCCTATGTGCCACTGTTCTGTACCTAAGCTTTCACAGAATTACACTATGTTTTCAGAGCAGAGTTGAAACACAAGATCTACTCGTATGAAGCAGAGAAATTCATTACACAATGACCAATGAGGAGAAAGCAAAATATGTAATGGGTACCCATCATAAGGAAGAGCATTTTTTTTTTTCTTGACCTTTAATTAAGCTTTCTCTGACAGCAACAATTCTGGAGTAAGACCTAGTATGAGATTGTGCAAAAGAAAAAAATACAGTTGTAACTGCATAATTAAAAGCTATATAAAAATGAATGTACAGAGAGTGCTAAATTATGCTTATACAAGCAATCTTAATTATGGCATTTCTTGGTACCAGAGTGTTTGCCTTTCAAACACCTAATTTTTGTGTCAAAAGACATATAAGTACAACCTTATGATTTAACATATTAAATGTAACCTTTGTATGTTATTAGGTATAAATAAGGAAGATGTCAAGAATGCCACACAAGTAGAAACGAAGTCAATTTTGACAGTTAAAATGTGCTTTTAAAAAGTGCATTCTTGGTCACACTCATACAGCACTGTAGGGACTACAGCAAAGCAATGTCGGAGCTCAGCCAGGTGGCAGTGGTAGGAGAGCTCTTGTAGCTGGTCACACAGGTGGACATGCATGTAAGGAGAACCAAAAGGTACTGGCATAAGTCTGGGACCATGTGCAGCAAGGGGTGCTTTGGACCCTGAATCCCAGCTTGTCCTTTGGTCCACCACCCAGCCTCCACCTTGATTCCCAGTAACTGACAGCAGCAGCATCCCTGCATTCCCAGTATGTGATGGGATCAGTGCAAACTCAGCCATGAAATATTTTTAGAAAAAAAATTTCTACTTATTTTTAAAGTAAAAATTGGTGGAGTTCAATAGTTTTTATTCTACTTCTGTTCTGTTCATGGGATCCTTAGACATCATCAGGGGAAGTTTTTAAATGGCTTGAAGCAAAAGTGCTGTCCCTTCATTATGTGAGTATTTGCAGCACTCCATTGAGAGTCTTTATTCAGCTGAATCCCATAGAAGTAAATGGGAGTTTCGTCTGAAGAGGAAAGTGAAAAATGCTAAACTGACTGTTAACTTGTTGTTGGGGTTTGGGAGCACAGTTTCCCTACCCTCCCTCCCCTCCCCCCCACCCCCAAGATAGCTGAATCTAGTTCCTTGTGTCCTTTATTGATATATTTAAACAAACCACTGAAATACTACATTTTCTCAGAGATGCTTTCTATTATGTTTTCCTTTCTGTTTCACTAGTGTACTTAAGACGAGCCTCATTCAAGACACAAAGTTATGCTTTTTGTATGCTACGTTTCTCTAGCCACAGGCCAAAATAAATATTACTACTCCTAAAACCTCAAAGTCCTACTTATACGGAGTATGGCACTCACGAGCAAGCAAAACAACACAGAGATTAATTAAATATTACTGAAGGGTAATACTGAAAAGTAAGTCTGAGAAGTGGGGTTTCTAGGCTTTCGTTCACAGATCCACATAACAATCAAGGTTAAGAACAAATGATTACTCTTCTTCTTATTACAAACCTTCTAAGCCATAATATCCCAGCTTGCGGTTAAAGAGTACCAGCAAAGACAATCGTGCCCCAATGACAAAAAATGTGATGCCATTTTCCAGAAGATATATATGATTGTAATAGTGTATAATACAAACAGATCTGCGTGGCTGTTCACTAATAATCTCCTCAGTCTCTTCAGAGATTATTACCTCATTCTTCTAAATATTTCTGAGTCTTTGAATGCCTGTTTCAGTGTAATAAGGAGAAGTTGTAAAAATGTCATGACCCCTGCCCCCACTACTAAAACAAAAAAGGATGAAGCTAGCAAGCCTTTTGTAATAATGTATATTAACAATTTAAAGTTGTCTTCTCCATTGTATCAGCAGGTGATGATGGAAAAATTGATGTATGTATACATAGAATAAAAGCTATTATAAAAAATGCTTAAAAACCCTTTCTTTAATTTTATTTGGAAGAAGGATATAAATTATACATATAAAAAATAAACTATACCCAGCTGAACTATTATGAGGCTCTAATTTTAACCTATCAATTCCTAAAGCCATGTTGTGCAGGATCCTCTCACATGGTTTACAACCTCAGAGGCAACCCTCTGGTACTTACCTAAAGGTTATTTTTTATTCTCTGTTTAGAACTGATTCAGACCCAGAGCTTTTTCAAGGCTCTACATGCCATTCCAAACACACACACACACAAATACGCATGAGTATCATTACAGGTCTGAAGTTGCAGTTATTCCCAGATGAAAATATAAACAATAAAGAAGATTCAGTGCAAGACATATGAATGTGACTGAGAGACATAAAACTTATAATGATCCATTTTTTAAGATACCTGCATCTGTAAAACAGTTGGAACCTCTATAAGATCTAGGACAGGAGGATGATTTTTATGCATCCAAACAGTTGGGTATCTTTCCACTAGACATATATTTTTAGGCCCTAGGTCTTGCAGAAGATATGATCATGTGGGGAAGTTTTGATGTACCATTCACAGTTGAAAGGGAGAGTACAGTGATGTCCCATGTGTGAATTAGACCTTTTGTAGATAATGTGTCGATCTGAACATATTTCTTAAATTAATTTTCTGAGAACTTTTCTTTTTGTCCCTTTCTTGACCAAGCTGTTGGTCCGAAAACAAACTGAAGTGGAAGGAATATACTCTGCTGGGTATTTCAAGGCAGATCATATCACTGGAACAAATAATACCTCTAAAGACCAGATAAAAATATTAACTGCATCCAAATACAAGCCTGCACCATATGGTTGGTTACTAAACACTCTAAACCTCAGAAAAAGTCAGTTCCAAGTTTTAATATTGGTTTTGGTCCATCTTTATTCCAAGTAGCACTCACTAATGTTCTTAAACTGATTTTATACCCACCAAAACACAGTGCTCAAACAGCTGCATCTCCTTTCTCATTTCCTTCCCACCCCTTTTCACTTTCCCAGTCATGATAAGGATCCCAACATTTACAAGTTTAGGAATGCAGGTGGCTGAAACAAGCAGGTAGAAAGAGGGTGGATTGGGTTGAGTGTAATTGTATAACAGGCACTAAGTATGTTATATATATTATTTCACTTAACAATACAGAAAGAATTTTAAACAAATAAAAGATAATATATGCAAGTTCTTTTATTTACTGGGGTTTTGCCAAGCTTTTAATGAGGCTGAACATGTCTGAAGGTATAAAAGCCAGAAAGTGTAATATTTTACCTGCAGCAAATTACTTTACACCCCCAGGAAATGAAATTCTGATGCTTTTGAAGTCTGCATCTTTTGAAGAAACAGAATACATGGGGATGAAATATCCCAGTCTTTAGTATTTTTTGTACTTTGGGGGTGATTTGAGAGAAAATACAGGTAAGGAAGTATCTTTTCCTCATTTATTCTTCCTATAATTGTGTTTAACTTTCTGCATCATAACGTATCAGTAACCCACAAAGGAACAGAGAACTACACCTGTAATTTACAGTTTGGCTAAACTTCCTTTAATCAGAAATGGCAATTAAATGTTTGAGTCAAGAAGAGAATGTGAACTCTTTCACACATGGGATTCTCCTTGGTGGTCAGTTCACACCACTGTGAGTGTAACTCAGCATACACAGCAGTATTTAGGTACTGTTGAACCTTACTACTTTAACAAGATAATTTGTTACCACTGCTAATCTGTTATCCCACAAATTGTCAGTCTTCTGGGAATGTCTTAGAAAGTAGGACTTTTGGTTTGAGATGTTAGTTTGAGCCCATTACCAAGTACCATTTTATGTGCTATCACTGACGCTGTCAATAAAACCCCATAAATATGTCATTCTTAGGAAAATATATTTTTCTTATGGATTTTGACTGTGTCTTCAATCATAATACTCTTACCAGAAGCACAAAGTTAAAAAACAGGTCTGTTGCCAAATGGCAATCTATTCTGGCACCTCAGTTTACATTTTAATTTAATGAAAGACACCTTGTTTTACAATTATTATTATGCTGTGGTGTAAGACCCCTGAAAGGAATCCAGGTAAGTAACAGCTAAATGGAACAAAAAATATTTGTTTACCCTGGAGATGGTAATCTTTTTTATTCATGCAATTACTAATTAATGTCTCTTGTAGAGGTGAAATTTGCATTGCAGAATTACTGAGGGGGCAAAAAGAGGTAATTTTCATTTAAAACATATAGTCCATTATTGTTGTGGGCAACAGAGGAATATGCTCATTAGCACCTACATTAAAAGTTTCTAAAATACCCAGAATACTCCAAATTTCCATCATACTACCCTTACTTTAATAGCAGTAAGAGGATGAGTAAAACAGAACACAGGCTTTCGACTTGGGCAAGTTAACACAGTGCTGATGGCTTAAATGTATCCCATGGTAAATTACCTTTGAAAGGTCTCCAGCCTCCAAATAGAAGCAGATAACAAACACGTTCCATGTAACCCAAAGGACCAGCCAGACAGCATACTGCAGGGAGGAGGAGAGAAACAGTGCATTAATAATTTCACTATTAACTTAGTTCTACTTAGTTCATTAGATCATTAGTTCAATCCAAGACAAAACCAGACTATAAATATGGTGCATATGAATAAAAATGTTACATATAAAAGAGAATCAAGAATACATTATTCCCTTTCACAGACACAATCTAGAGTGAACTAGTGAGTACTCAGTCACACCAGAAAATCTGTACCCAAGAAAAGTTGATAGATCTGGCATTTGAAATTGAGACTAAACAAGATCTATTATTATTGTTCAAATGATAAATATCACAATATCAAGAGATATAATATCAATTATATAAGAAGTGCAGAGGTGTTTAATCAAGAGCCTATTCTAATATAACTTGTTAAATAACAAAGTTTAACTGAAGTAGGCACTAGATTTTGCAACACTTGGGATTTATTGTCAAAACACTAAACCTATATATAAAACCTCAAGAAACTAAACCTATACATATATAGCTTATCTTGCAGTATTTCTACAAAATATGGAAGGATTTGTTCATGACAGATTCTTCTATCAATATATTCTGTGACATTTCAAAGCATCGTTTATAATTATTCAAACACCCCCAGGGGTAGATTGTATTTTAAATGGGCAATTTATCTGGGTTTTTGTTTTGTTTTGTTTTCCAGTGTATACAGGAGTCATAGAATGGTTTAGGTTGGAAGGGAAATTAAAGACCATCTAGTTCCAACCCCCCTGCCATGGGTACGGACACCTTCCACTAGACCAGGTTGCTCAAAGCCACATCCAGCCTGGCCTTGAACACTTCCAGGGATGAGGCATCCACAGCTTCTCGGGCAACCTGTTCCAGTGCCTCACCACCCTCTCCATGAAGAATTTCTTCCTGACATCCAATCTAAATCTACCCTCCTTCAGTTTAAACCCATTCCCCCTTGTCCTGTCACTACAGGCCCTTGTAAAATGTGTCGTCCCCCTCCCCCAACTCCGCTTCCTTGTAGACTCCCTTCAGGTGCTGGAAGGCTGCAATAAGGTCTCCCCTGTGCCTTTCTCTTCTCCAGGCTGAACAAGCAACATTCTCTCAGTGTTTCTTCATAGCAGAGGTGCTCCAGCCCTCTGATCATCTTTGTGGCCTCCTCTAGACTTGTTCCAACCAGTTGATATTCTTCTTAGGTTGGGGGCTCCGGAGCTGGATGCAGTAATGCAGGTGGGGTCTCTACCCCCGCAGAGTAGAGGGGCAGAATCACCTCTCTCGACCTGCTGGCCACACTTGTTCTGATGTAGCCCAGAATACGATTGGCTTTCTGAGCTGCCAGCACACACTGATGGCTTATGTCCAGCTTTTCATTCACTATTAGCCTCAAATTCTTCTCCTCAGGGCTGCTCTTGATCCACTCTCCACCCAGCCTGTACTTGTGCTTGGGATTGCCCCAACCCAGGTGCAGGACCTTGCACTTGGCCTTGCACTTGGACCTTGCACAGTGGCCCACCTCTCCAGCCTGTCAAGGTCCATCTGGATGGCATCCCTTACCTCCAGCGTTTTGACACCACACAGCTTGGTGTCATCAGCAAACTTGCTGAGGGTGCATTCAATACAGTGTCCATGTAACTAACAGAGTTTGAACTGCAGCGGTCCCAATACTGACCACTGAGGCATGTTGCTTTTCACTGGGTCCACTCAGCCATTGGACCATTGACCACAACTATTTGTACTGCGACCATCCAGCCAGTTTCTTATCTACTGAGTGGTCCACATGTCAGATCCATGTGTCTCCAATTTAGAGAAGAGGTTGTTGTGCGGGACAGTGTCAGATGCTTAGCACAAGTCTAGGTAGATGATATCAGCTGCTCTTCCCTTATCCACCAACACTGTAACCCCATTGTAGAATGCCACCAAATCTGTTAGACATGATTTGCCCTTAGTGAAACCATATTGGCTGTCACCAATCACCTTCTTAGTTTCCATGGGCATTAGCATAGTTTCCAGGAGGATTTGCTCCGTGATCTTGCCAGGTACAGAAGTGAGACTGACTGGCCTATGGTTCCCCACGTTGTTCTTATTTCCCTTTTTAAAGAAGGGGGTTATGTTCCCCCTTTTCCAGTCAGTGGGAACTTCACTGGATTACCACGACTTCTGAAACATGATAGGTAGTGGCTTGGCAACATCTTCTGTCACTTCCTTCAGGACCTGTGGATGCATCTCATCAGGTCACATAGACTTGTGCACTTTCAGGTTCCTCAGATGGTCTCAAACATGGTCTTCTTGTACAGTGGGCAGTTCTGCATTTTCCCAGTCTGCCTTTCTCTTCTGTGACTTGAGTGGTGTGGCTTGACCACTTGCCGGTGAAGACTGAGGCAAAAAGTTGTTGAGTACCTCAGTTTTCTCCATGTCCTGGGCAACTAGGTCTTCAGTTTCATTCCAGAGACCCCACATTTTCCCTAGTCTTTCTTTCATCACTGACATACCTACAGAAGCTTTTCTTGTTGCCCTTGATGTCCCAGGGCAGATGTAATTCTATCAAGGTTTTAGCTTTTCTGACCTGATCCCTGGCTGCTTGGACAACGTTTCTGTCTTACTCCCAGGCTACCTGTCCTGGCTTCCATGCTCTGTAGGCTTCTTTTTTGTGTTTGAATTTGTCCAGGAGCACAGTGTTCATCTGTGCAGGCCTCCCAGCGTTTTAGCCTACTAATTCTTTGTTGGGAGACATTGCTCCTGAGCTTTGAGGAGGTGATCCTTGATTATTAACCAGCTTTCTTGAGTCCCTTTTCCCTCCATGGTTTTATCCCATGGTACTCTACAAGCAGAGTCCTGAAAATGATGATGTTAGCTCTTGTGAAGTCCAAGACAGTGAGCTTGCTGTGCACCCTCCTCGCTGCCCTAAGGATCTGGAACTCCACCTTTTCATGGTCACTGCACCCAAGGCTGCCCTTGAGCTTCACATTCCCCACCAGCCTCTCCTTGTTTGTAGAAGAAGGTCGAGCACATCACCTGTCCTTGTTGGCTCCTCTATCACTTGGAGAAGAAAGTTATCAACAATGCATTCCAGGAACTTCCTTGATTACTTACGCTTTGCTGTACTCATGCTTAGGCAATATCTGTTCATTGCTGGTTGCCAAACTTCTTATTCACATGCCTTATGTGAGTAATGGAGTACAAGTTTTCTCTTCTGTATACTACTTTGCTTCCTTTTCTGTATTCACAAAACCTTATGTGCTAGGACTGGAAACCTATTTTCCCACCATAATGCCAGAGGATCTTATATAATCAAGTTTGAACTGCTGTTGCTACTCTTATCTAATGTTTTTACATGAGAACCTCCCTTGACAAATTGTTCCATCATCTAATAAACCTGAGGATCTACAACTGTTTTTCTAATGACTGTTGTAGCTATCCTCTATTTGTTCATAATTCAATTCTGCATGATTGCTAATTTCATTCCACAGACCCATGGCACTGCATATGTATGAAAGAAATATTACAGAGACATAACAATATTTACTACCTGTTATAGCTGAGGGCTATTTTCTCCTTATATATCACCAATCCATTTCTCTCTAGTATTTACAGAATTAGTCTTCTTGTTTTGTTGTCTTTTCTCCAAACTGTACTGATTAAACTTTGTTAAACTACTTTTCCAAATCAGGAAAGTGTGTTTTCTGCACAACTCTGTACTATATGACCTTCTGAATAAGCAGACAATATTTTAGACTGTACACTATTCATCCCTTAGAAAAATACATGACAAATCATTGTTAGACATGAATGACAATCTCATTCTTTAAATTCAGTAACAACCTATGTAGGATTCTTCTTAAATTTCTCTTGGAAGAGTTATTTCACATCAGAATCTCTATCATACAAAGTGCTGTTTTCCAGTTAATCTTCTAGGTACTGTGAAAAAGAAACAATACTGTCCTTTCTGAGGTGATCTAAAATGAGACTATATCCAAAATTAGCAAAATTTAGACCTAGTCTAACTACTTACTTTTATAGATAACCAAATAATTGCCAATCAGTCTTGCTATTAGGTAGAACATGTACAGATTTTAAAGAATTATAATAAATATTGTCTTGATGTAATGGAAGCTAGAACAGTTTTAAAGGTTTTAATTGCTTTACACAGAAGTAATTTTAGGTACTTTAAACCATACAGATTACACATACTTTATAGGACAGCTTTTTATGCTTCACAGATCTGGTCACAGATCACAGATTTTATTTAGGTCAGGAGGGACCCTCTGGAGGTCATCTGGACCAATTGCTGCTCAAAGCATGACCAGCATAGGTCAAGTTGTGCAGGGATTTGTCTAATTGAGGTCTGAATATCTCTAGAGATGGAGATTTCATGGATTCTCTTATGTGGATCTAGTCTTTGAGCATAGGCTGCTCATAAAACTTTGGAACATAAGAACTTAAATCAGATGCATGGTCTTAACACACCTTTTTTTTTTTTTTTTTTTTATCCCAACTTGAGGTATTAAGTATACGAGCATTTCATTTTCCTGTAGCTTGCTCATTGCACATGTAGCTTCACATGTAACGTGAAGTGTTATAACTACCAGAACAAGAGAAGCAAGCATTAGTTTAGATTTAATAACCTTAATTCGGCTTTTTTTTCTAACCTTGCAGCATTTTAACTTGTTGCTTTTTGCCACTTATTTTCATACTTTAATGTTACATACAAGTATACATATATTCTGATGGAATTAATACAAGTATTCCCTCTGACACATGAAGACAATTAGATATCTTAGAGTGAAAATTCTATATACTGCATTTAGACAGGTTTCCCAAAGTAATGAGGCTTAAGCAGTAATGTGCAACCTTTGTTCCCCCAAAATAAATTCTGTGCTCCTGAACAATTTTAAGCAAACTGGACAAATATATGGAAAATTCAAAGATATTTTTTTCACAGAAGTTTCAGGAAAATAGTCCTAAAAATGGGAAGACATACTCTATTAAGTTCTCATACAGAGAGAAAGACTTATAAGATCATCTTTTATTAGTCAACATGAAGGGCAAGAAAAGTAGGAGAGCCACTGGAAACTAGGTTTCATTAGATTAGCTGTTTATGGCACAACTTGTCACATTGCATGTAAGCAACAGCTGATTAAAAAGCTCACTGTGCACAGCACATCCAGAACACTCCAAAGAGCACTTTGGAGCTGCTTGTCCCAGCAGAGTCTTATGCTTACATGAAGTAGTGAAACTTCTTTTTTCCACTGTCTAGTCTATCACAAAAAAAAAAAAAAAAACCAACACCCAAACTCAACCCTCCCCCCCTGTCCCACCCCTCCCAAAAAAAGACAAATAAATCTGACTTTTAGATATGCTCTTTTAACAAGCATCTGCTCTTACTGGACTACAGATAAGGTTTAAAAATGTATTTTAAAAGCATGTTTTAAACGACTTCCTTTTGAAATGTTATATTAAGTGTTTGCTGTCTGAATTCTGCGGATAAACACTGAGTATAATTATCTTGAAATACAAGGATGCTGCTGCTTCCCACTGCTTCGTATATCAGATGCTTCAGATCTAGTACATCCCTTATCTATGGATCACATGCAGTCATAAATGCCTCTTGTTGTCTATGTGCTTCAGCAAATTGTTGCGGAAATTTAGCTCTGAAGGTCTGTGACAATGAACAAATCACTCTGGTACTCTCTATTATATGTATCTAATTAGAAACACATTTTATAAGAGTTCTTCAAGGGGCTATAGCTTTATTTTTTCTCCTATGTGGGAGTTCAAGACAGCTGCATTATCTGACAGAAGCCTCCACAATGCTACAGCAGTCACATAGCAACAAGACAAGAACCTTGATGAACACACACTTGACCAAGCAGGAGATACTGACAGGAGGCATAGCAGTGACAACACAGCATATTATTTTTATGGCAATCCACACTGAGAAGAGGTAGACCTGGAAGGCTAAACCTGAAGATTTAAATACTTAATATTTTACAAAGTCGTAGCCAGCCAGTAAAAGTTACACTTACCACTCTTTAAGTAAACATCAATTTATAATCCTTTACAAATAATTATAAGAAGAATTACCTACTTTATAATTTATTGATACTGTATAGTTACAAATTTGAAAATTTTCTATGAATCATCACAAATTAATGTAGGATGTAATTTTTTGGGGGTAATATGAAACTGAGATATGAAAATGGTTGTAACAGTACTAAGAATACATACATCTTTCTTCACACTTCTCTCAAAGTTGGCTAAGTTGCATTATCTCCATTTTACTAACAGGGAAGCTGAAGGTCAAAGAAATCAAATGACTAGACTTAATTCTGCATCTCAATAAAAAAATGATCACAAGGGGGACAAGAACCAAAGTTCCAGGTAGCCCACTACAGACTTAGATATAAAGCTGGTCAGCAAACTCACATCTAATAATCTTGGCACTTTGCCTGAAAGAGAAATATGTCATATACCTTTCAAGTATAAATAGGGAGCAACTCTGATAGGCATGGTCCTTTAAAATTCAAGTATTATTTTTTCTCACAAGTTTACATGGCCTTTCTCTTACTCCTGAATTCTTGTTGAATATGTGAGACAATTTCAATCGCATTTGAGTGAGGGATATAAGAGCTCAGAGCTACAGGATAGTACATTGTGCAATTCAAAGCAATTTAATTGTTGTTGTGATTAGGGATTTGCTATTTATTTTCTTTTTAGAAATGTACAAAATTTTAGGTTTAGATTCTTCAGCGTCTGAAAATATTTGGCCCCAAGACCCTTCCATGATCCATTTAGGAAGAAAAAATAAGTGCATTTCTGAAATTATAATTACTGCACTTGCCATGGTAATTAAAACTGTGACCATTTATGCTACCTGGGCCACAGTAATTGCATTGTTTTCTTGAGCCCAGCATGTCTGGAAAGGAGCAGGTCTTTCAAATAATAAAGTAACAACTGTCCACAATAATCATTATCTTTGATTCTAAAGTTATTTCCCTCTATTTTCCTCTGTCTGTGAAGATACATCACTTAGAAATACAATTTTCAAACCCATCTTTTCCACATCAAATCTAATTAGAAGTGGAATTCTCAGTACTTGGCACCAACATACAGTCTAAACTTCCTGATAACATTCAGCTAATCTTTGACATGTCTACAGCTCTGCTTACCTTTGAAAAGACCCTCTGAAACAGAAACAACTACTGGTGGAGACAGCTTTTCATGAACAGCAAAGCCCATGGTTTAGTTGTCATAAACTTTTGTGCTGTTGCTTGTTCAAAACTCTTTGGCACCAAACAGCAAAAGTTCTGCCTCTCTTGTTAACAACTTCCTGGAACTAGTAAAAGACCTCACCTAAACACCCCTGGGAGAAGTCCCTTTGAACTGGGTAAGATGGCAATTTACAGGGTGACTTCATGTGGCCACTTAGTAGGCACCAATCTCTAATTTAATGTGCCCTGTGCATTTTGCTGTTTCCTTCCCATTTCCATTGACTATTTCCCCTGAGAACTGATGAGGCTGTTGGTAGCACAACATGGTGGAAAGTCCACCTCTAGAAGGCAGCAGGAGCCACACCTCATAAGGAAGCCTCCTGTGCAGAGCAGGGTCAGAAACCACAGCCTCCAAAGAGGAATCAGGAGCCAAATTCATGCCCACAAGAGACTCAGTTATTGAATGCAGGAGGACCAGCTGTTTTAAGCAGAACTGCTGCTCTCAGCAACCTGACACAAATAGCAGCCGTGCTCTGCTTTTAATGATCCAGATGAAAGTCTTCCCTGCCCAGCAGTTACCTACATGCCTCAATGGGAGAGAGCTCAGGGCCAAAACCAGTAGCCTTGACAACAAATAGTAATGTTCTGGCAGCAGATGGCTTTGTGCAACCAGTCCAAGTGCAATAAATGCCCATTCACTTTCTTGAATATACTGGGAAGCTCTTGCAAAATGACACAATCCTTGGGGATTTTTTCATTGCTTGTTGATTGCCACAGCATGCCATTTGCACTAGTTTTGCTTGGATGAATTCTTCATATCATTGTTACTTAGACCTTTTCTTGCTGTTTGTTTTTAATTTTTAATCAATCATGGCTATAGTGTCAAAGCAGTGTCCACATCTGTGAGTTTCTAAGCAAACATGAATTGATTTTGTATGAACTGTTTTTGAGTTCTTGGACTTTTCTGACTCAAATTTCAATGGCAGTCTAGTTTTTCTGTTTGTGTTTATCAGGATTTTTTTTAACCCTCTGGCATTGTGAGTCCTTGGATCTTCAGCCTTTCATCAGTCACAAATGTATGTATATTTTCTCCTTCCTTTTGCTCCCTCAGGTAAAAAAAACCCCAAAAAACCCCAAACCTCCCCCCCCCAAAAAAAAACCTCTGATATTTCACTTCATTTACATTACACTTTAATAATTAGTTTCCTCTGCCAAAACTGACTGAAAGCTACTGAACTGTCAAATGCATCAGAACTGGTCACTACTAAACAGAAAATTACTGTTGGATTGGTTTTTTACTCCTGAGCAATCACTACTCGCAGATACAGAGCAAGTGCTGCTTAAAATTTCTTCCCATAGGTTTCTATACACCCAGTGGCTATGTATAAACTTTCAAGCTCCTTGGGCTCAGTTATTAGACTTGACTTTATATAAGAGTGTATTAACTCTATTTTCCCCTTGATTTGTGTGGGAAGGATTCATAAGCATAAAAGGCAAGAAGAAAGCTGAGGCACATTCTGGTCAGGTCACAAGTGGATGAAGGGACAGCTAAGAGCCCTGCACATTGCTATGATGTGCACTCACCCCCCAAACTACTCATAGATGGGGAAATATAGATTGGGTGAGACTTACTGGGCTCCTTTTTCTTTTGGCTCCTTCTATTTTGTTTCTATTTTCTTGTGTGTCAGAATTATACTGAGCCCAGAATGCACAGCAGAGATTTACTTTTTTTCTGAAGACATAGTTCCAACTTCTTTCTGCATAAGAGAAGCTGGATTTCTACAGAGCGCATTACTGCCGGAGTATCCATCTGCCCACATTTAGATGTCTGCAATGCAGATGTCCTCCTCTGAGCAGTGTCTAGCTTCCCATTACAGTCAATTGAGAGGAAAAGGCACTTCCAGGGTTCCGGTCATTTCTCAGTGCTCTGACACAGGATCACTCCACCCTTGCTGTTTGGACAGCTACACTCCTCCTAGGCATAATTCCCAATGTCACAGAGCCCATTAAAAATCTTTTACCAGCAACATCAAAAATAAGATAGTAACCCTGCACTATGCAGATATGCACTCCCTTTTTCTCACATAAACAAAAGGAAGAAAGCAATTTAAATGTCACTCATGTAAAATATCCCCAAATGACTGTGGAAGAGACATCTTCTGAGTATTATTGTCTCTTGTATCCTACACACACCTATGGTCCATTAATGCTTAAGCTTGAATCATTCCTTTGTTCATTTTCTGTTTCTTGGATTCACAGCTCTTTAGGTTTTAGTGGAAAAGACTGTGATAAGTGCTACCTTTGGGTACTGCAACATTTTCGTTTGTTATTTAGTTTCTGGTTCAGCCTCCAAGTGTACCATCTCAAAATATTACACTAAACACTAAATGACAAACCTCTATTCCAAGAATCCATGAACAACTCAACAGAGTTGTATGAACAACTCTTATCGGCCCATTAATACAGTCTTCATAAGAAAGATGCATGACATTTTCTCAGTGTAGTCTATTCTTAATAAAGAATTTCTTTTAATATGATGCTACAAGGGTGAATGGCTAAAATGTTTAAGTAGGCACACAGAAATACATAACATTTTAGCATTGTTCAGTCAATCTACTGCATTGCACTAGGGTGTTACAAATATTCTAGATCCCCAAGAGAAAGTATTCTGTAACTAAAGAGTTACTTTAAAAAGAGTTTTCTTTAAAAAGACGGTACTCTGCCATTCTTCTTACAGATGGGGAGCAGAAAAATTTTCTTCTTGTCATCTCAGATTCTTTTTTTCTTGGGGTTTTGGAGGGAGTATTTTTTAGGTTTCTTCTGCATCTATATGTTAAGCTCATGATTTTTTTAACAAAAGTGAATTTTATGTACTAAAGAAAGTAAGGTAAGCCAAAAATTTTTAAAGTAAATGTTTATTTTATCTTTTTGACTTAGCAGTAGAGATTTAATTGGTTTGGCTTCACTCATCATTCAATTCCTATATTTCTTTTGATCACATCTTTGTTGTGAAACATTTACCAGCAGGAAGCAACTTCAAATATCTGAATACTCAATTTACTGCAACACAGTACATAGCCACCCAGCTGCAGACACATACATACTCACAGATGGATTGATATTTTTCCTCTTATTTTACTTTCCTATCTTTTTCTGTGTTCTTTCTTTTGTTTGTGAAAGAGATTATAAAGGATCTGAAAATAGAAATGACTAATTAAATGTAAGTAACAGGAAAATGCTGTACAGATAATTCTCACTTAAATAGAGCAAAAAATGCTTTCTTTATATTGGAATTCTAGTAATATCTGTATTTTTCAAGACATAACTTGAGCTGGTCAGGCAATATTGAATCTTAAAATAGTGCTGTTTGATCCTCTTCTACCCCTCTGTTTCAATTCCAACATGAGTTTACTAAGATCTACCTCAAGAGCTACTAGCACTAGAAATCAATGGTGTACAAGATCTAAAAACTCGAAATTATGGTTTTGAAATCACATTGGGTTTTAAGCAGTTCTTATCAGCTGTTAAATTCTAATTATAGTTGACGCAGAAAAAGAGAAAAATAAAAATTTTGTGATTTGGGAGGTCATTTGGTTTTTCATTGCAAGGGCTAGAATTATTTTGAAAGAATTTTTCCAAACCCTGCTTTCTAGAAAATTCTTAAGACACTAAACATTTCAAGCCCTGTATTTCCTCGGAATTCATAGAATCACGGAATGGTCTGGGTTGGAAAGGACCTTGAAGATCATCCAGTTCCAACCTCCCTGCCATGAGCAGGGACACCTTCCACTAGACCAGGTTGCTCAAAGCCTCATCCAGCCTGGTCTTGAACACTTCCAGGGATGGGGCATCCACAGTTTCTCTGGGCAACCTGTTCCAGTGCCTCACCACCCTCTCCGTGAAGAACTTCTTCCTGATATCCAATCTAAATCTGCTGTCTTTCAGTTTAAAGCCATTGCCCCTTGTCCTGTCCCCAGACGCCCTTGTAAAAAGTCCCCCCCCCAGCTTCCTTGTAGCCCCTTCAGGTACTGGAAGGCTGCAATAAGGTCTCCCTGGCGTCTTCTCTTCTCCAGGCTGAACAAACCCAATTCTTGTGTTCTTGAATTCGTACATGGCAATCATCGCACAAATTGCATTCATAAGAATTCAGGTTGTCCTCCATGAATACTTTTTATTACTAAATTTTAGGGGAAAACTGCAGGACTTGTTGCTGTAAAATTTCGCTGTAACTTGTAGCACCACAGAACATTTTATCAATGAATTACCAATGAAAAAGAAACATGAACAAGATCACTTGCTGCTATAAACTGTTACTGCTTGTACTGCATTTAGTCAGGAAAGAATTAACTCTCTTTACCGTGGCTGCTAGGAAGCTGTGTTCCTGGATGCAGGGAGCAGCACTGATAAGTTCTTAGCTGGCGCTGGGGAATGACTGCACTAGATTCAAGGTCTTTCTCTGCTTCTGATCCTGCAGCTGCATTCCCAGCTCTCTCTGGCTCGCTACAGGCAGTGTAGGGGACACACAGTTCAGGCACCTGACCCCAACTGACCAAGGGAGCATTTCATTCCATAGTACGTCATGCTTGGGACAGAGGCGAGGAGGGGGTCCAGGAGCCATTAGTCCCTCTCTCTGGTTTAATCCCATACACTGCTAACACTCTTCCTGACTCCTGCATTAACTGCTTTGCTAACTCCTGTGCTGGTTCATTTGTGAGGGAGTTGGTAAGTTCGTTAATTTTCCTGGCTGTGGTATCACTGATAGGGTTTGCTCAGAATCTGCGGCAATTGCTCTGGGGCTCGGGCCCTCAGAGTGTGGCTCTCGGGCCCTCTAGC
>NW_010250723.1:171040-177809 GCF_000690775.1 Eurypyga helias | reverse complement strand
TTCAATTAGTAAATAGTTCTTATCTCAATTTTATGAGCTTCCTTGTCTTTTTTCTCCAATTCTCCCCCTCCAGTGGAGGAGGGGATGTGGATTTGTGAGAGCAGCTTCATGGTATTTTGCTAGCCAGAGTTAGACCATGACACTGCTTTATCCAAGGCTACACCTGAGAGGGACTCTTTCCATGGAATGAACCCACTAAAAAAAATTCCACAGATTTAGCACAAAAATGATAGGTGGAAGTATGGGTTTGTATTTACAAGTCTCCCTCAAAAGTTACAAAATATCTGGAAAAATGCTGAAGAATAGATTGTGTAATTGGTTTTCTGCAGAATGTGTGAATAGCCCCTCAACGAAAAGTGCTGTTGCTCCATCCTTGCTGTTGCCCTATCTGGGAACTGCCACCCCATCAAGAGGCTCCTCTGATAGTACCGTTCTTGAGAGCAGTCCAACAAGCCTTACCGACTGCCCAACCCCTCTTCAGAGTAGCAGTGCTTCTTCATGTGGACTCTGTGCTGTGCTCACCCTGCCATATGCTTGTATTTCACCCAGGGCAAACCAGTCTCACCAGCTGAGGACCATTTCTCTAGGTCCTTTTAAACCTCAGGCAACTCTAGGAAGAACCTACCTATTCTGTTGAGGGACCAGCAGAACATTGTCTCTCCTGCCTGCCTGAAATGTGCAGCCAGGAAGGCAAGGTATTTTTGTCCAGATAAAAATGTAAGAAATACATTCTTGCTGTAATCTATTAAGAAGGGCTTCTCACTGCAAAGGTGGGAAGTCATAATTTACTTCAAATATTAGCATATTGGTGTAGCTGCATGTATATTGATAGTTACCTTGGTGTCTGTGGCCTTTTCAGAAACATGCAAAACCAAAAAAATCTTGATTATAATTCAGCCATTGAACAGTTTATTTTAATGGAACTTTTAGCAGCTGTGCCCATTTAAATTTCCTATTAAAAATACAAATCAGGACACTCAGAATTCTTTCAGTGTTCATTTTTAACAGAATGCAAAAAATAAGATCAATAGATACCGTTGCTAGGAACAGAACTCTACTGACATTTATCTAGATTCCTTTATTGATGTCTCAGTGTTTGAGTGCCAAGTGCAACTATTTATAAAGGGAATCCATCTCCCTCAGTGAATACATAAAAATTCTTGCTAAAACTAAGCAATTTATAAGAAGATATTTTTGATTAATTGAGAGGTTTGTATTCATCTTTCCAGGTATCGTTTTCTTCCATTTTCTTTGACTTAATGCCTTAACAGTCAAAGCCATGAGGACCACGGTCATTGAGTTTACAGGGCTTTTAGTTTGGTCCTTGGTGTTCATATTCCAAAGGAGATTTAATTGAAGCTAAAGATATGTTTGTCATAGGAAAAATAAGTGAGGTGCTTTCTTACCTCTCTCTGAGTGGTTTTCTAAAGAAAAAATTTTCAAAAACTTCTAAGATCACACCAAAATTTTGGAAAACCACTGTAAGGTAGCTAAGACACTAGAAGAGTTTGTGTTTCAGGGTTGGCGAACAGAGCACACAGACTTTCAATGTCACTGAATGGCAGCTCTGTTTTGTGATGTTGGTGGCTGTTTTGAAAGTACCAGTCAACTGCAAAGGTCACTTCTTATTCTTTGGGGACAAGGAACATACATATATTAGATCCTCAGAGTATTTGCCTTTAAAGGCACCCCAACTAGCACAGCTGTTTAGAGCCAACACAACTATGGGGCCAGACAATTTTATTTAGGACTGTAAAGACAGCTGGAGTGGATGGAGAAAAATTCTAGAGGCACAAAAACTAGCTTAATGAAACTGTATGGTGAGCACAGGGTTCAATGAAACTTCCTTGTGTTAGGGGATTCATAACTGTGAGATTGTTATTGTGCCCACATCATAAGTGTGACTGACTTACTGGGTGACGCTAATGAGCCACGGGGAGGGGAGAGAGGAGGACAAAGAACACACTTCCCCTTCCATTATTCCCTTCTAGAACATCTGCAAGACTGCTTGATTTGGCAAGATCAATATGTTTTAACAGAACATGGCTTTTCTTCAGTATTTCTCAATTCTGAATGTATACAATGAGATTAAAAAAATCTGAAGTTATAACAATAAAACAAAGGTAGATACTCAAACATCACTCTTTCTAAAAGAGCATAAAGTTCAAAATGGACTTAATTTTCTAATTTCTTCAGGGAAATTTAAGACTTGTATGTGTAAAAACACTCATTTCACACTGAAACCAGATTGCATATATTCAAAAGAAGTACTAAAAATATCTTCATCATCAATCAATCAATTAATATTTAACTTAAATCACCAGAACCTATTACACTTTGTGTATTGGATGGCCTTCTTCAGAAAGGTTTATACCTGATTCTGTGTGCATGTTCAGCTCTGTATTATTCAGGAAACAAAGAGAAACCTTCTCTCAGCATACTTGAGGGAAACTATCTTTTTCTTCACTTTCAACTTCCATCAAAAACATGAGCTAAAAGTATCCTGTGCTTTTATAGGTTATACCACTTCCGATAATAAACTGATGATGTAATTAGGTAATTGTGTGGTCCATCTCTCTTAATATCCATAGACTGGCCAAATTTTATTTCCCTAAATGTGATACAAACAATAGCATGGTGTTCCTTATTCATTCCTTGAGTCTCTTTCATTGACAAAGTAACCTCCAAATACTATTCTCCCTCTTTTTTTTTTTTTTTTAAATTATGGGCATTATATTTCTGTGTTTGTATCTGATCTTCTTTCTCTGAAAGTACCTGTTGCTTCTCTCCACTGCATATTTTGAATACCCTAAATAATGCTTTCTCTCTTCTTCCTCTAGAACTCCAGTTTGCATCTCAATTTTGGGTGAGAGTATGTGGCTGTTTTGGACAGAGAAGGGTTGTCTTTACTGTTTCCTGTACTGCTAACCTACTTGTCTCAGATACCTTCTAGATCAATCATTCTCCAAAAATCCTTTATAAATTAAAAATAAAACAGGAGAGATTTCCACAGACCATCCAGGAGTAAGACTGGCATCTCTCTGTAGCTACAGATGCAAAAAACTCGAGACATTTAATCGTTAAGACATCACTGACTGGGAAGCCTGCCACCAACATCCACACTTGATGCACATACATTGTCTCTTGGCTCTCTACAGCTATGCCCATCTGCTTCAGTGGCATGGTGCCCGCTTATCAGCTAGTTGGACAGTGTCAGTATGCAGAGGTGCCAAATAAGGGTTTTACATGGGTAGCCTGTATAACCCTGAAAGTGCCATTTCTTTTGTAGGAAGAAATGCTAGTCCTGAGATACTAATAGACTATGTCTTTGTACCTTTTTTTTTTTTTCACATTCATTGAAGATGTGTTTTGCCAAAGCCATTTTTACATCTCTTTTACAAAGAAAGATATGGTACTGGCAGTCAAAGGGAAAGAAAGCAGTATGTAGTGATAAAGCACTGATGAACAAAGCCATTATGAGATAAAATTCAGAGAATATGGCAGGTTAGGAGTATAGTTTAAGTACTGTGCATTGTATGCCACTAATTCAAAGGACAAAAAAGACCCCCATAATACACCCTAACCTCATTTTATACATTTTCAAACAAGGAGAGCTTTGAAAATGCAGGTACTACATATAGCTGAGATGTCCTAAATAGCCCTAGTTTGTCCTACAGAGAAGACACACCATTCCGACAGAAATATGTACATTTTTACTTTCAGTTTGTATCAGTAATTTAGTTGATCTTTTAATTAAGAAACATATTATTTTAAAAATGTTTTTCCCTCATTTCATGAGTCAGGGTCACAAACTTACATGGAGACACAACTACATCAGAAATAACAACTACAATAGAGTAAAATCGGATCTACATGTAAAGGTAAAAGAAAAAGTTGTAGCTATTTAGAAAGATAAGCTTCAATCACAGAATAGTCCCTAGTAAAACCCTCACATTATTTCTATAGGCATAAAAAAATTTTGTCATTTTCACATTCTCAAGAGGAATTTAATGGAAAATGTTTCATGGAAACATTACTTATTACCTGTGATGAAATGCAAGAATAAAATTCTACAAAGTACTGATTATGAGGTGAAAGCAGCTAGTTAAAATAGTTATGGCAAGAAACGTTTACAACTTCAGAAGATTATTTTCTGCAACAAACTGATGATTAATGAAAGACCCAAAGGCTGGGGATTTGTTGGAAAAATTTCAGAAAAAAACCCCAAAAACCTCTGGAGTACAGTGTTCTAGAGTTCTTGTAAATTCATCATTAAAAAATGTGGATAGCATTTAAAATCAAATTAAAGTATAGCTGCAGTTCTGTTTGGACATATCACCTGAAAACAACCACTGTTCAGTGTAGATGTTATTTCAAGCTAAGGCTAGACTACATATTCTTTTTGTAGCAGCCCTAACTCAGCAAACTGGAATCTGAGGAGATTATTTAACCTTTAAATTAAAAAGTCTTTAAAAAAAATTGAAATTACATGATGGGGGAATTAAACTGACTTGCAAGGTACAAGATACATATGAATTTGTCATATATCAGTAATACAATCAATTACAGCATAATTTCTGATATAACAACATTAGGAGCTATAGCAAACACAGTCAAGAGACCCAATGTTATGACTATATTCTCCAAAAGCTATCTTGAAACATAAGATTCCATAACTTTTCTTTGCTCTGGGTGGGATGTTGGGTGAAATGACTTTCAGGGATTCCTACCAACCCAGCTTTTCCTCTGATTCTTACAGATCTTTCTTGTCATTTTCATCCTATGCACAGCTCAGATGGAATAGCATACACATTATTTTTATAAACAGTGTTACACAGACCCTTTCCCAGCACTTAAAAAAACCAAAAAAACCACAAAACAAAAAATCAACCAACCAACAAAACCAACAACAAACCGAAACAAAAACTCACCAAAAAACCCCAAGTTGTTGAAAGGATGAGAGCTCAACAAATTATAAAGAGGTAAGAAAGGTCAACAGTGACGGACTAAACAGCTGATACTTCAAATGGGGTGGGAATATATCCAGATGTCAAGATGGTATTTGATGACTAGTAATGAAAGGCATGGTAGCTCCCACATTGTGGCAAAAGAGCCATGTGAGTTTCATTGCAGCAACCTAGCTTGCCATGGAAAATCTGAACAACACCAAGCCAAGAAGCTTTGCCAGTGCCCCCAGCATTGCCACATCAGAGAGACTGTGATGACAGTTTTATGACAGGAGACAACAACATGACAGACTGATAACTTTGCCTGGAAAAGCAATGGGTTTTTCGAGAGACCAGACTGAATTATTCCAAATTTTCTAAGGTATAATGAAAATTGAACAGGTTTCTCCCTGTCTCCAATTCCATTTCAGAGTGCCAGATCAAGTGCATAGTTTTCCTGGTACATGGAGATAAGTACCGTAACACCCACTAGGAAAATACTATCATTCTTTAATTGCTGTTGCCTTAAGATCAATAGGATAACTTTGTGACCATTGAAAAAATTTGTAACTATGCAAGTTAAAGTTCATGCTTATATTTCACGCTTAAATTAAATTAGAAATGCCACTGGTCTGATTGCTTGGATGTTTCAAAAATAATTTCCTGTCCAAGCACAATAATGTGTTTCATGCAAAGGAAAAAAAGACGCTCCCACGCATGCAAAAAAAAAAAAAAAAAAAAAAAAAAAAAAAACAAAAAAAAAACTGGGGGAAAAAAGTGCGAAAAAAGTGCGAACAAGAAGATACCCATGTAAATTTGCATCAACATCCAATTCTTTTTCATGTATCACAGCAGAGGTTCACTGGATGTTACTGTTTAATATTCCTTTTTACCTTCATTGCCCAGTCCAGCCTCGTGCTTTATTTACTGAATATCATCCACATTCAGTTGCTTGTTGTGTTTTCTTATCCTAGCTGACTTACTGCAGCTTCTGACTACATCTTAAGCATGGATTACGGTCCTAAAAACTCCTGGCTGGGCAGAGTAATAGTTATCAGTCCCATGTTAGAGATGAGAAATTTCTGCTGCAAATGAGCCTGGGGCGATGAAGGCAACCACATTATTCATTACTAGGGAGAGAAACCCATGTTGTGCACTAATAAGGAGATGCTCACTTTGATCATGCAATTAAAGACTGTAGCATAATTCAAAAACACAGGTGGCTAAATAAAGGTCACAGAGGCAGCCTCAATTCTGGAACTTTCTCAGTCTCAGGTGCTGCATTTGACACTTTAATAGACTCTTGCTCCAGTCCATGTAAAAGTGTGTGTGTAGGTATTTTCACAACTGTGCTTATGCTGTGGATAGTGGATGTTACGCAGTCAGGTAGCCACAGTTAATAACATGTGATGAGCTGTGTCCTCCACATGAGCTGGTGATAAATCTTCTGTTTAAAAAATAGGTATAAATACTTCTATCTTGTTTAAAGGAAACACCGAAAACAAAAAGAAACCCTAAAACACTGTTACAGGGAGATGTTGATATACACAAGCTATTAGAGACTCTCAGTCTCTCAGAACAGATCTGTGCCAGTTAAGGCAACAAAATCACAGGAGGCAACACCCCACCAGCCACAATTATATGGGCTAAAGGATTCTGCACTCTGTTCTCCTCCCTTTCCCTGCAGTGACCGATGGCTTCCTTCCTCTCTTACACATGGCTGGTGCAAAAAAAGGATGGTTGGTTTTGTTCTCCATCCTGCACAGGTGCCAGTCGCCTGAGCCAGGAGAGGCATGGACAGAGTGAAGGCGTACGCAGCCCCC